>NC_088206.1:69037636-69339611 GCF_037126465.1 Ornithodoros turicata | reverse complement strand
ACTTTCCAATTTTGGTTCCAGGGCATGCAGGAAAGAGCATGGAAATTATAATCCCACAATTCCCCAAAACTTTTTCTGGCGATTGACACACAGGCATACAGGAAGGACCCTTTATTTTTTTTATATAGATAAATTATACACTAAAAACTTCCCTAGCACTTACTGAAAGTTATTTTCCAGGTATTTACACTGAACAGCTACTTCATACCAAATTTCATTGAAGAGAAAGAAAAATACTGCAAAGTGGTGCACACATGGGTAAAGCTTTTTTCTTTTCAAACTCCATGTCTTAAAATACCTCTCGGTATGAAATTGGTTTACAACAGTGAGCTAGCACACACCAGCAGCAGACTGCAAAGGAAAACGAAAAAAAAAAAAAGTTGTAAGGGTCAACCTCGATAACAAGGTCGAGACACCAGAATCGGGATGGCCCGCACACCAGAGACAAAGCGTTTACAGCGACTATTTACAAGAGGGCTTCACTGCAGTCCCCTCCCCGCCGCACAGGCAGGTACCGCAATGGTACCCTTCCTTGGTACCATCACGACCTGCAGTTTCCAAAGTACCCTTTCTTCTTCTCAACTTTGTTAGCTAAAGTACCTTTGTCCCATTTTTTTATACCTCCATATTTACACAAAATGCCAGCAGGACGAAAAAGTTTTTTTCTTTCTGCAGTATGTACACGTCCATCTTCGTCGCCTTCCAAGTTTCACTCCCTTGGTGATGTTTAAGTTCCCGAGTGAGTGATTGTGTGTGTGTGTTGTGTAACAGTGTCTAATATTGTGTGTCTGCGTGTGGAAACTTTGCAGGTAGCTTTGAAAAAGAACCAAGAAGAAATGCAGGGTGTGAACGTCTCCAATAAAGTCAGGGCGAACAGTATAAAACTGGAAAATGGGGAAGAGCAGGGCAGAATAGGGAAAGTGGGGAATCTGGGACAAAAGCAAATGGGGGAACAGTGAAGACCCGTGCCAAGATTGGATTCGCAACAAACTGAGACGACATTCAATGCTAGCGGGTGCAACTCATTCTAGACCTACGAACGCTCGGTTCGAGCACATAAGCATCTGAAGATCGAGCGGACAAATTTTAGGGAGAAAAGGAAGCAGTAAACATCCGTAACTTCGTCATGCGGTTTTGACTCTTCTGGTCTCGTCTGGCGCCCACACTAAACGCGTAAGTAACGTAATCACAGGAGAAAACACCTTACATTCACACGAACGAAAAAATTTTTCCTTCACGCGTTTTCTCTCCCCCAGCTTCCCACTCACACAAAGCACGTCATACGCTGAAACGCGGGAGCAGAGAGCCGTGTGGCTTACCGAGGACATTGCACTATCGAGAGCAGAGCAAAATTTTAGTAGCCACCTTCGTTTCGAAGTGTGCCGATGGGAATCGGATCACAAACGCAGGTTTTGTTGTATTCCTGCACAGACATTTTTTGAGTGCTCGAGAGGATGCCCGTAAAAAACTGGTCACAACGAAAGAGCCACGCTTCTAAGTAGACATTCGTAGGAAGCAGAAAACGTGCCACGTTTTTGTTGGAAAGCTGGGAAATACAAAACACATTGCTCGGAACCTAAGGAGTCGGGGATGCGTTTATATGTACACTTTCATCCAAGAAAACATGTATATACACGTACGTAGTCAGCAGTCAGTCAGTCACATTTTCGTCAACATCACAACACTTGTCAATGTACTTAATAGAGAGAGAGAAAGAAAAAAAAAAGAAAAAAAAACTGCTCCCCATGACACTGGGCCACCAGTCCATAGGCAAAGGGCCGGGGAAAAAAAAAAAAAGAACACCCTAAACAAACTATATATAAAAAAATGAAGTGGGAAACTTTTTTTCTATGCACATCATTCCTCCGTGCAAGGGTTTCCCTCCCACCTTGCGCTGGATGCACCAAGCGACGAGTCGTTGCCCCCGAAAACAGTTTCTTTTTGCTTGTTTCCTTTAAGCTTTGCCATAAAATGGAGAAAAAAAGAACGCTCGGAATCGTCATTCCCTGTAGTCATTACCCCGTGGTGCGCAACAAGGCGCGCAGAGTGTCGCGTCGCCCATCCCTACTCCACCCCACCCCCCCCAATCCTCTCTCCTGTCTCTCGTCAACCAATGAGCGGTCGGCAATCCTAAACTGCTCCTTGATGTGAAGGGCCTAACACGAACGAAGTTGTTCCAAGTTAGGCTATCAAAATGTTTCATTTGGGCTCGAAACAAAAATGCCAGTTCATTTTTAACACCAGGCCTAAATTTCAAAGGATTAACAGAGTGAAGGCTACTAACAAAGACGTAAAAAGCTAAGCTTTGTCAAAAAAATTTGTTTTTAAAATACCGCGCCTGAATTCGGATTTAAAAAAAAAAAAAAAAAAACACGGCAGCAGCAGACTCTGAGCTAAGCCTACGAACTGCCAACCACAAACTGCCACTTTGCAAAATGCCCAGATCCCCTTGCTGGAAAACGCAACAAGCCAGCTCCTTTACTCCACTATGACGACGAACCTCCAGAAACATAAGCAGACGACGCGACGCGCGCAAATTTCAGGCGTGCGCCCCCTCCCTCCCTCCCTCCCCCTACAGTCGTCTGCCACATAAAAGTGCTCTCCTCATACGCGCACACCTCGAGAAAGGAACAAAAAAAAAAGCGTCGGGGGAGAAACGAGGGAGGGGGCAGCACGTTCCACGAGGAGAGGGGAGGAATCGACTCAGACACACCAGCACCACCACCACTGTCGGTGTTCAGAGCTTGAGTTCGTTGGCCACCTTGGAAGCTATGTTCTTGAAGCCAATGGAGGTGCCCGAGATGCGCTTGAAGCGTACGCCATTGAGGGAGAGCCGGGGCAGCTTGCAGACCTCGATCTCCCACTGGACGAGGGAGTCCGTGTTGGGGTCCCCGTGCACGCAGAGGAGCAGGAACTTCTCCCGCTGCTCGTAGTCGCAGTTGTTCTTGTCGAGGACCTTGCGGATCTCCTGCATTATCTCGTTGGGGTCGCGCGAGGACGTCGTCTTCATGCTCCACGTGAAGCGCAGCGACCTCGGCTTCACCTGCTCCTCGTTCAGGGTCCTGAGACAAGAAAGAGGGGAGGGGGGCGCAAAAATCTGTTACAAAAGGATCAGACGACGTTTCTTTTCTAGGGCCAATTGCGGGGTATGCAGACAGGGCAGCCAGCAACGCCACCTACAGGTTTTCCCAGCGATTTTAATCCGAGTGCCAGCTAAATTAATCCACGTGCCATGCAAACTTTATGGGGCACGGATTAATTTAGCTGACACTTGGATTAAAATCGCCGGGAAAACCTGTAGACTACTCCAACGTTCTAATTATGATTAAGCCTTCGTCAGCCGAGCCAAAGCCGGCATCGAGCCAGCCTGAGCAGCATGGGCAGCTACTAGCACCTATGAGGAGGGCCTCCATATTTGGAGACAAAACTGTACCTGGCAGCGCACGATAGTTCACAGCGCTGCGTGCATCTGCAGCAATTTGCTGAAGCAGACGACAAAGCATGCCATCATTAGTACGGGTGGCATTTACTGTATTTGCATGATTTTAACGCACATATGAAACCAAAGCTATTTGAAGATTCCACGAAGCAGACCAAAAAAGGAAAGGAAACAAGCTGAATGCCACGTACCTAATTCAACACATTTCATGGAATGTGCAAAGATATACAATCGAGGGGGGGAGGGGGGAATTGTAGTATATTTTACCTCAAAGATTTGTGCGCGAAAACTTAAAATTTGGTCCATTTGTGCGCATTAGAACCATGCAAATACTGTACGTAGGGCACACCCAAATACTTAAGGCTATATAGTGTCGCAGAAGAGTTCGACAGACAAACCTTAATTAACCGCAGCACCAGTGCACTGTGACAAGTCTACCACTCTAAAGTGCACCGTCATCTTGTCATCAATGTCACGTAATGCAGCAAAGCAGCACAGCAGAAATTCGTAGCACTTAGCAAGAATAAGCAGAGGGTACAGAAGTTGCCAAGATGCAGGGCGGGCAGGATGATTGAAGTTTCAGAACATCTTTGCAATGGGCGAGTTCTGCACCTGACGGTGTCGACACTGGTGTATGGCACGCAATTTTCCGTGCACACGGTGTGAATATCAATGCCCAAAGCCCTTAAAAGTAACCTTTGCGACCAATGTCAGGACCACACAGGGCAGTTGCGGAGCTTCCCACAGTTCTCTGTGCCAAGACCAGTACACCACAAGCAAAACGAAGCTTGACCGAATGGGCCCTGTCAGTTTTGTATTTAAATGAAAGGATGGGCTAATAAAACATGCATTCTCTCAAAAAAATTCTCAAGATCAACATTAGCTTATAGTAGTACGAGTTCTAGGGCATGACTTTTTCGGGTTATATTTTTTTTTAACAAAATCTGGGAGGGGGGGGGGGGGGTAAATATCGGGTCATATTTTGCTTTAAAGAATTCGGGCTTAATCGGGTTGAACTGAACCTGATTCAAATCCAATTCTGGTTGAATCAGATTGGATCAGGCATAAATCTTTGGTTTACTCAGCATAATACACATGACACACCAGTGACAGACTATGAATATTTAGTCCATGCATCTTAGAGGTGACATGGTAACTATGTTGACAGTTTGTATCAGCATATGTTAGTCGTGGTAACTTTGGATACCCCTGATCCAGCAGATTCCGGGGAAATACCGGGTTAAACCCTGTCTCTTTTTTTTTTTTTTTTACAGATTTGAATCGGGAGGTAAATATCGGGCATAATCAGGTACAACCCTAAAAAGTCAGGCCCTAAGAACGAGGTACGAGAATTGGGGGCAAGGCACACCGGGGGTAACAAACGGTAAGGGCGTAGGTGTAAACAGGCGTGTCACGGGTGCATAGGAAATTAACATAGTGCATTAATGCAACATTAATGCATAGGAGGGAGAGAGCTAGGTCTAAGTACGTTAGAAGCTGATAAGTCTGGCAACAATGAAAGGCCAGTACGTTTGGGCTTAAGGCTCCTGAAAAATGTTGCTGTAACCGTTCTCCTAAGGAAGGTTAAAATAATGCGGGATAGAGGCGCAACATAACCAACTGTAAGGAACACAGTGGGGGTACGCTATGCAGTAGCATGCTGAGTCTTTTTCTTTTTTTTTTTGCTTGCAAGAGTGACTGATCAGGTTGTAGACCGGAAGCTCCACAAATGACCTTGCCTCGAGTGACGTTCGGCCCGGCTTTGCATCACACCGGATGCAATTTGTTACTACTTCCCAGAGAAACCCGAAGACCCTTCCTCATGCAGGCATCCAAACCGACGTGCAAGCAAATTTTGGGAGTGCCTTTGATACTGCATCCACTCCCTTTGGAAAGGGACGGGGGCAACGCATGTGCACGTGTGTGAGGGGGGGGGTGGGGGGTGAGGGGGGCAGGGGGGAGGTGTCGATTGTGAAAGGAAGGTTGCTCGAAACACAAAAAGCCCACAAAAAAAGCCTCAAGGCAAAAAGAGAACGCAAGTGAATATACCTTGTTCTAAGCTCTCGTGGCAAGGGGGACTGAGTAGCATTGTAGCTGGTAGCGCTGAGGTCATAAAAAGAAACAGAACAACATAAGCATGTGGTGACAAATCGGAGGGAGGAAAGCCACGGACACCCGCAGGGGGTGCTCCGCCGTACCCAGACCTCCGGCTGCAGCTTTTTTTTTTTTTGCGGATAACGTTAAATAGGAGCCGGGATAAGCTTTAACTGGTGAAACTTTGCCTGGTTAAAAATGCTAAACTTTGTCTGAACAAATCATTTGTTCAGTTACAAGGTGTGGCCATTCAGTAGAAGTGATGCCCCCCAGATCACACGAACATCCGAGCAACGTCCAGTGGACGTCCCTCGGAAGCTCAGTACGTTCGACCCTCGAGTTTGTTTTCCCCCCACCCCGAGTTAAGGGGAAAAAAAATGTGCTTTACTTTAGAAAGCATACAACAGTAAAAGCTGGTCTGGTCTTTTTCCGGTTCTTAGATTAATGGTAAAAGACGAGGCTCCCAGTATACTGAGACTGAATCATTCGCATCTCAACAAGTCTGCGGCATTACCAAAAGACAACCCACAGGCTTCCGACACCACGCATTGTGAGAGCGATATCGAGTGTTCTAGTGAGAGGCAATTTCGAATGGTACGAGTAAGATAATTTCGGTGCCGCTGCAACGTGATCGCATTCTAATTGCATGCAGCTTTTCATCATTTGCAGGTTTGCACCAAAATAGACAAGTGCTTCCAGTTTCCCCACCCGCAGGATTTATGCAGAGTTACCTCCAGGTGTCATCACCTCCAAAACTGCAGCCGTCAGTCTCTATCGGCTAACCCCCCCTCCCCCCCAGCAGCCACAGCGTTCCCTCCTCCGTGGCGTCCCTTCCTCCACGTGTGAGAGCCAAAGAACAATTCGCAATAAAGCCCCCACCCCGACAGACGCTTTTAACTCCTTGACTCGCTACACCGGCTATATCCCTTACCACTACCTTTCCTTTATGTTAAATGCCGTCAAAAGGTTATGCAAACAGCGCGTCATTAAAGGGACTATGAAATTTCCCGAACCCCCATACTTTTTTTCGATGGAAACTGTTCTTCCCGCAGAGAAACTAATATGCCACAAATTTTTCCGGACGAAATCGCTCCACTCTGCGAGGAGCGCGCGCTGGAAATGTCTCTTCCGCGTTCCTCCTCTCCCGCGCATATTTCCCTGCCGATGGTGTAACTGTACGGACCGCTCTTCGGTTCCCCGTTACGTCACCGGTGTTGCACAATGGCAAGTAATGCCGCGAGCTCGCGCTGTGGCTGCCGCCACTGCCGAAATCTGCCGATCGCGCGAAAGCTGCTGTCATGGAGATTTCCACTCCCGATGAACGCATACGCGGGATCCTACGGCGCATGCTCCTGGCGGGATTCCTCGGCTCGGCAACACGTCACGATGACGTGTTGCTGAGCCGGCCGTGGTCGCGTCAAGTTACCCGTTGTGTCTCCGCTCGGCAGCTCGTCACGGCGCGGCGCCAGCTGTCCTCCCTTCGCCGCTCCGTTTAAATTCACTCCCGAGAAATCCGCTCGCTCGACGAAAGTAAAATTTCGGTTCTAGACTCAGAAAAATGTCTTCTTTCGAACGAAACCAAGAAAAAAATCGTTTCATAGTCCCTTTAACGAAAAAACGTGAGAGGCCAAGAGGCAGGAAGCGTGTGCGGCAGTAAAACACACTCCGAGAAAGGAGTTGTTTTTTTTTTAAAAATGCTACACTTTTCTAACTAGGGAGACTAGGGAGAGTTTTAAGACTAAGAGTTTTCTTTTTTCCACCCAGTGTGGGCAAAATTTCTTGCCTCCCTTAGCATACCCACTTGCATAGACAGACACTACTGTGAACTCAAACTCTACGGGTGTGAGTGTGAGCATTTGCACATCCCATGCCTTTCCAAGCGGTGCTCTCTGGTAAGTACGTATGAGTGTCCATGCTGCCTTGGCAGGAAAGAAACATCTCCCAGACAAGTTAGAGCAGAGTCCCTTCAAAAGCCTTCCAAGAACACACACACATGTATGACAAACACCAGAGTCTAGCGCTCTGCTCCGATGGATTACTTCAGGAAAGTCCGAACCAATTTCGGAGGACGACGCAATGCTCTTTTTGCTATCGCTGTCACGAACTTCGATACTCGCATTTCGATTTCGCACAAATTAATGCCGATATACACAATGCCAATCTCTCATTTGCACAAGCGTGCACGTAACCGCTACACACTCAGTGTAAACGTGCACGCGCCACGAGCAATCGTAGTACGTAAGGGAGCAACGTGCAAGTATCCGGCGGCAGAAATTCACAAGAGAAAGAAGACGGTTGAGAGCATCTAAATTTTGATGAGATGAGACTTTCTTGCAGGAAGGCTCCACTTCATCAGGCCTAAAGCCAGGTTGACTTTAGACCCGAATAACTGCAGTCTTCTTTTTGTCGGCAACACAATGCGACCAACAGCCAGTTTACTTTTCTCGTTGAAAGATGATGAGGATGAAAGATGAAAGTCACTGAAAAGGTTAGCCAGCTGTAGGACTCGAACCCACATCTTCTGGATTGACGGTCCAGGGCTCTATGTTGTTGCTCTATGTTGTTCCAGCCTCAGAACTTCAGTTCTTTCGAGGATGAGGATGATGATGAGGAGGAGGAGGATCAGGATGATGAGGAGGGTGATCGGAGCTTTTATGACGCAAACGTTTTGTCATACATGTGCGGAGGCCCTAAATGTTATACCATCTGCCAACACACAAGACAAGGAAAAAGACCCAAACCCAACCAGGCTGGAGGGTTAGAGAGAAAGAGACAAGGGTTATCCTGCTTTACCTTTTGCTGAACTTGGAGGATATCTTGGAGAAGAAGGACTGGCGGGCAGACACGGACGACGTGTCCTGGGCCTGCGAGGGGGGCCCTCCGAGGCTGCCGGGGCCCCCGTTGTTGTAGGCCCTCCGCGTCTGGCCAGAGTGGAAGGTGCTGCGGTTTGCAGTGCCCCTAGGGAAGGCCCGGTTCGTGTGCGACGGCAGCGGGGACGCCGCCAGGCTGCCACCGCCCTGCTTGCCTACCGTTGCGCTGCTGCACAGAGGCGACAGAGATGCAATCAACCACCGTTCGTTGATGAGACATTCTCGCAGCCAATCGGGAAGAACTGCCCCCCACCCCCAGCAGAGTACCGAAACACCGCAAACGTCAGTACCTCACGCAGCATGCACCAGAAAAAAAGCTATGTAAACTCTAGTTAATTCAAACTTTCGGTTAATTCAAGCAAATCTGGAATTTTTGTTCGGCCCGCTGTGTTTTTCCATATATTGAAAAGCTGGATAATTCAAACTGCACCTTCCCTTAATTCAAACTTTTCACCCACCTGTAGAATTTCCCTACCAACAAAAAAAGAAAATGTGCTGACACTTTGACAAGCTGTTCGCATGCCGATGGGGCACCCGTTCGATATGAAAAAGGGCTACAGAAGATCTTGGTCTGCTATTTAGTGGGTGAATCATACCAGGAAAGCTAGAATCTGGCGTCACACTTTGCTGTAAACAATCCGAATTGCACAATGTGAGCCACAGCAGACATGACGATCAGTTGTAGATCATTGTCAGCGACATCCAGCACATGAGACTTATATGCCCCCCCTTGACATAATTTTCATTTGTAGCTCATATTCTGAGGCACGTCCGATACTTCGAACACGTTTCTGCCGTCCCCGGGAGTTTGAATTAACGAGAGTCTACGGTAGTATGCAGTCGCGCTGTGCTTCCACTCAACCATTGCATGTGCGCTAGGAATGCAATCCATCATTTAGTCACACCACATAAGGAGCTCATTCTCACAAACAAAAACAGTTCGAACAAGTTCGAAACAACACGTGTTCGAAGGGATATGCCCTAGCAAGAGAATGGTCACAATGATTAGAGGTGCGCACATGCGCAGTTATGTCCGCAGACATTCCTTCGAGATCCTGATGTGCAAGTGGAAGTTTTGAAATCTGCGGATGAAATGGCGTTACGACCACGCACCACTGCGGGTACAATTACAACTGAGGGTTCTCGGCAAATCAAAAATTGCGTTTGTCGAGTGAAAATTTTCCGTGCAGGTTTTATTCCCATGAATGCAATGACCGCAGATATATCTGTGCTCACTTCTAACAATGATGCGCGGTCACCTCATTGGCATTTTAAGGGAACACCGAGGTGGCCAATGATACTTTTTGTTTATGCTGCGTTCTGCAACAAATAAATGGGCTCCCGCGGAAGGACTCAGAGCGCAGGTGATCCGCGGCGCATGCAGGAAGCTTCTCTTCCGCACACTTTTAAAAAATCCTCCACTCTCACAAAAAAAAAAAGAAGTGTAGAGGCTCAATTATCATCACTTATATTGCAAAACAGTCAGAGCCAGAATGGTTGGACAAACAGTCAAGCCTTAATTCGTACCACATACACGGTAGCACTTTTCCGTATTTTCATCCGCTTGAACGAGAAGAACACATTCACGAGCACATAACCAACCACACAAATAGGCCAGTCTTTCTAAGGCCTCTCTTCTACATAGGCCTCTCTTTCTAAAGCTTACATTTCAAGTTCTCAACAACTCCGCACGCAGACAAACAAACACCCAGCCATGTAAAGTCACCTCGCTATCTCACACGGTAACGTGTTACAACACACGGTCCTCACGCAACACTCCGTGCACCCCAAACCACGACCAACTGGATTGTAACGACCATGTCATAGGCACCCCTTCCGAGCGCCGCATTTCGAAGCTAGCAGTGGCGCCACTCATCGGCCCGGTTATTGCTTCCTCAATTCTTGCAATTACTTTGTACTTCAGCTTACCTCAGTATTTTTGCACAAGCGGTGCATGTCTCACGGGAGATGCCTCTTTCTAAAATTGATTATCATCATCATTCTATGCGTTCTCATAGGATCTGCTGCCGTCGTCTGCTACGGTAGTCTACATCCTGTTGCTGTTGTTCTGCTGTTGTTCTGTTGCTGTCGTCTGCTACGGTACTCTACATCCGCTTCTGTTTAATCCGCATCTATTTGAATTTGCATTGTCCAATCACGATGCAGATCTCGCGGGCCGGTGAGTAGCACCCCCTGGCGGATCGTGCGGACGGGCTCCTCATAGGGGCTGGCCGATTATGACCCGGTCGTGATAATCCAGTAGGTCGCGCCCCAAACGTGGACTACAAGCCCGTTAGCGCATGCAGCGGAAATTTGTTTTGCCACACGGCAGGACAACCACTCGCAAACAGAACCGGTGCAGTGCGCAAGCAAGTGAGCAGCAGCCAAAAGCAGTACTATTATCGTTACGCTATTAATTATTATTATTATTACTATTATTGAGGTTCAACTAACACGAGTGAGAAGGATTAGAGGAGGAGGCAGACAGAGAGAGAGAGAGAGAGGAGGAGGGCAGTCCTTTCCTTCATCAATTCATTTACCTGGGCTTATTGAGAGGCAATCGAATCTTCCAATGGGTCAAGAAAGACTTGGCTCCCGCTTTTTGTTTACCACCCTCCTGCGTCTCTCTAAAAGACAAACCAAAATCAGGAAAAGGCAGCAGGAGAGGAAAGACTTACGAAAGGCTAACATCTGCTAAACACAGGCCACACGCCTCTGCATTCCGGAGGTCAACACCTGGCAGGGTTTCGCTTCCGAGCAAAGGCGGAACGAGAAGTGATGGGCAGTACTTGAAGTACCCAGTACTTAAAAGTACTCTCACTTTACTTCAAGTAATTCTGCTGAATAATACCTTCACTTTACTTGAAGCACATTTCGCTGTACTTTCGGTTGAAGTACCTGAAGTAACCTTCTGCTAACCTTGCTGGCGCCGGCATTTATTCCTGTCCCCACCCCAACGCAGTGTCAATGTGGTGTTCACAGCACTATGCCTCTACCTATTCTAGCCAGTTCGCAATCCTATCAGAGCCGATAAATTGGCACGGTTCAACGTGCTCTTCCGCATTGTTTGGTCATGCATATAGTAGCGTCTGTGCATGATTTATCTGAGAGGAATGCATGTACCGTAATTTCACGCGTATAAGCCGCACCGCAGATAAGCCGCAGGACCAGTTTTTAGGAACATTTTGAAAATTTCCTGGCAGATAAGCTGCACTCGCACATAAGCCACGACTGATTTGTTCGACAGAGGAGACCATAGAGAACTGACCATAAAGACGATATAACTGGCGTATGGGGAAAATTATCAGTCGAAAAACGGTCATCAGATAAGCCGCACCGGTGGATAAGCCGCAGAGTGCCAGCGAGAAGAAAAATCATGCACAAGCCGTGGCTAGTGCATGTGGAATTACGGTATGTGCATAATAGTCTCCGCAATGAGCTGAAAGGTGTGGCCTGAAAACAGCTTGTTGTATTTGAGCGTACTTAATAAGTACCTTCAAGTACATTTCTCGCAACTCTATACTTATTATTGCTTATTATGCAGGCAGGACTGTATTTAAAGTACATATTTTTGCAAGTACTTAATACTTTACCCGAAGTACTTTTCCTGGTACTTTGCCCATCACTGGGAAATGAGTTACTCCCTTATTTTGTGCACGTGTGCGAATAACAAAAGCACAAACGTTTCTTCTTGCGGAGTGAAAGATGATACCTCGACATAGACACAAAAGCAAAGTGACTGATTCGTGACATCATATAATTGGGTGTTTACGTCGCGAGACAGATTCGTGACATCGTTCGCGATTTGTGAGCGACAGAATTTATGCTTTCCCTCTCCCTTGGAGAGAAAATATTTTGCCCCAGACAAGACTGCTTCATGAATGTGTTTAAAGCAACAATAAATGTCACTTCAATGCTCCCTTAAAGGCAACACTGGCACGGGAAGACCAATGTTGCCAGACGGCAGATTGTGCAAACCTTTTAAGTCACACTTCTCAAAATTGGAGATTTAATTTTATGCCACTCCCGGGTCACGTACACTAACAACATTTCGTAAAAAAAAAAAAAAAAAAAAACACAATGCAAGACACACAGACAAGCAATGGCATAACCTAAGCGGGACGCTTTTTTAGTCCGGGGTGAATGTAGTCCGGGAAAATAGTGCCAACGTCTTTCAATTCAAAATGTGTTTCGAGAGGTCAAAATATCCACACAAGAAGCGCGTAATTCCTTTAAAAAAAGAAAAAGAAAAGACTCGTTTGGAAAGCTCAATATTCGTTTCTCCGGTGTGTTATTCATTAAAATCCTTTTTCTCAACTGGGGCACTTTAACTGTGTCGAAATCGCAGCACTCCGTGTTCAACGTAATTCATGAAGGATGGATGGCGTGCAGCTTGGACTCTGCCACCAAGTTTATCGTGTCCCCGGAGGGCTTCAAACCCGTAACCTTTGGGATCAGTAAGCGAATGTCTTGCTGGCTGATCCATTGGGGTGAGAGCACTCAACGATGAAGGTAATGCATGTACACCAGTTCAGCATTCGCTAATAATAATAATAATAATAATAATAATAATAATAATAATTCACTACTTTATGACGAGTGACAACTGACCGTGAGCGATGCCACGGTGGTCATTCCGCGGACTAATTCCTCAACATGCACCGGAATCTCAACACACAGCCCACTGTACGCAACTTCCTTCGCGGAAGACAGTGCGTCTAAGCGACTTGTACAGCAGTAGTGATGCAAAACTACAAACAAAACTAAAAACAGTTCTCAACACTATTGATAGTGTCAAAACACGATCTATAGTGTGACTATCGATGGTACTATCAACAGTGTAAAAGCTATGAATTGCAGCCACGATAGTACTATTGATAGCACTGCTCTTTTGTTTTTCTTTACTGCTCTGGCGCAGTGACAATGAAAACAGAATCACGTGCAACACCAGTTATTTCCGTTTAGGTGTAATGTATGAATGATGCACAGCAAGCAGCGAAAGAAGATGCTCATCATAAAATTGTAAGCACTCATGAGACTGTGATGCCAGTCAATCCAGCGCAGAGAGCATCACGTGACCTTGCGGTTGGTTAGAGCAGCACGAGAAGCGTAAGGCCAGCGTCGGAGAGAGAGAGACAGCTGCTCCGTGTTGTATCGTAAAACTAGTAGAAGTGAGGCACTTTTTCTATTTTTATCTGCTCCCAGATAGTGTTCCCGATAGTATACTATCAATAGTTTCGCATCACCAGTACGCAACCGCCAAATAGTTGACGTCCTCCGCCTGGGATCGGTAGGCAAACTGCCCCTCTCAAACTCTCCCTAGTCTCCTAAAACCTATCTATACTAGCAAAAACAGCTCCGAGTAAGCACACCAAGCAATACTAATGGCAAATTCCGGTGGTCATTTCATGGCAACATTTTCTTGCCAGAACCCGGACAGTCGTGCTCGCGTGATGCTTTCGAAGTGCCAGGAATTTGTCAGCTGGCACTTTTTTTTCGCCAGCTTCGATGCAACGGTGCAGCAGGTTGCCCAACTACATATATCTGATGTCGTCACGTCTGCACCGCGGTGGCGGAGAGGGTCCGCACGTCGAAGTTCGCAAGCGTTAGCAGACGACAAAACCTGCAGACACGCGACCGTGATGCCCCCAGCGTGATACAAGCGTGATACGTGTTGTTTACGTCTCCTGCCCATCGCTCAGGGTTGCCTATCATATGCCGTGCCTATGCCATGTTGCCACGAGACGACCGCCAGAATTCACCGTAACACCGATCACAGTCTCACGTGCACACAACGTCCCCACCACCACCACCCACAGCCACACTCAAAGCCAAGCCAAGCCGTACCTTGGCCGAAGGGACTCGAGGGGGCCGCCAGAGCCGAGGGTCTGAGTCAGGGACAGCTCCGGGACCACAGGGTGCCCCGCGGGGCACGACACCGAAGCCGACTTTGCGTGACCCCGCGGCCGCCCAGTCGACGTCCCGCCATTTCCCCCACCGCTCTCCTCTCCCAACAGCAGAGAGGTGTTGCTGGAGCCATTAAGCCAAGCCAAGACGCAGCCAGAAGCCAAGTTAAGCCGGGTCATTGTTAGCATTCGTTAGCAGCAGCCGCAGTGGCAAGAGACAGAAAGGGGGGGGGGAAGGAGAGGAAGAGCAGGCACGGTAGTTAAGTAGAGAAAAAAGAAAAGAAAAAAGAAGAAGAGTGTTAGGAGAGCTGCAAGTCATCGTAAATGCAGGAATAATTTTAGGTCTCGTAAACTACATTGCGTATCAACAAAATGACATACGAGAGCTACAAATTAAAATTTTTTGTCTAGGAAAGTACTACGTTAGAAGAAGCACATGCCAAAGTGTAAACCAGAGAGAGTAAAACACGTTCGACCTTTGACCCTGTTTTAAGGAGAGCTTGCTGCGTCGTCTGTCCCCACACAAAATAAGCGTCAAAGCAACAGAAGCTACAGTTGGCAAGTTGCCACACGTTGGATGCAGGAAAATTTCACATGGCAAAACATGACACTGTAACATCACGGGCACAAAGCAGCACAGAATGGACAGCGAACGCTTGTTTCCTAGGCATCGTTAGGAAAGAAGGAATGTTTGTCCTCTTATCGAACATAAATGTACGGACCTTGCGTTTTCGGGTTTAATGTTTTTTTTCCCCAAGCGTGGGGTAAAATCCTGGTTTTATATTAGAAGTAAAATCTGGGGCTATCGTATTTTCAGGAAGACAAAAAAAAAAAAATGGCCAGAGGCAGCGCTGAGAGCGAAGCATCCAGTGTTCACCCTGCACCTTGACGAGTTTGCTTCTCAGGTTTTACAGCTTTTTTTACAGGTTTTAGCACAAGTGACAGTGAGGAGCGAAAATTGGGGAGTAAAAACAGGTTTCACGAAGCTGAACCCCCAAAACTAACGGCTCTATTGACGTACAGCCAAAAATGGGGAAAGAAATTCGCGCGGTTCCTTAATATGAACAAATTCCAACAAAAACCGGGAGAACACCGGCTGAAGACTGGAATCCCTGTGGCATCCCCCGAGATATGATAGGTGGCATACCTTGTAGGAGCATCGATGGTGGCTGGGGGTCCCTTGCCCTCGGCATAGTTGTAGGTGTTGCGGCGTGGTATCCCGCTCAGGTTGGGCTTGACGTAGTTAGCCGAAGCAGAGTTGGTAGCCTTGCGCACCGAGCCCACTGCCTTGGAGGGACTGCTCGCGTTGCCCGCAGCCGAGCTGCTCGAGATGGTCGACACACCACCGGATCCCGCCTTCTTCATCCCAGACACCTGTCGACGTGTATTTTTCGCATCAAACCATCGAAATTGGGACAAGAGAGGCAAAGGGGAGAGAGAGAGAGAGAGCAAAGGATCTGTGAGGAGGTAAGGCCTTTCTCCTTTGCCATCCCCTTTTTCCAACTCCTGAAGCTCCATTGCTCTGTGATGTTTGGTCTCCAGCGAGAAAGTTTGCAGAGTTCGGCAAAATGACGGCAACGATAGGAAATCACTGCACCAAATCCATTCCAAGCTAGGTCTTCCCCTTCGGACTTGCGTGCCATTTTTGTGGTATGTATGTTTAGGGCCCTGCGTTTTTTTTTTTTTCTTTTTTAAATCAGGGGGTAAAAATCGGGTTTTACTTCATGAGCAGTAAAACGGGGTACAATCAGGCAAAGTCGGGTGGAAAAGTAGACTTTCGTGCGGTGAAATAAAGAAAAAAAGCACTTCTCGCTTTTTAGATGAACATGACATGCGGAACAGCTGTGCCAAGTGTCCAATGCTGAGTGTTCTCCAGCGCACGTATTGGCGCCAGGCTGAATTGGCACTGTGCCAAGTTCATTTCTGAACTTTATAGAGTTTTATACCCTACATGATGATGATGCAAATCCAGGGGTGAAAATGGGCCTCACCCTAAAGCACAGTGCCTTATGCATGTATGTAAGTATGCATGCATGGTACAGTATGGTATGTATCTATTACTTGTTTTACTTGAAAGGAGCAATGAATTAACGCATAGCACTGCTTGAAACCCTTTTTCTAGGAGTCGGAGCCGTGTAGATGTCCCCTTTTAGCTATCTGTGGGAATCACTACGCGGGCTACGCCTTCACTAACCAAGAACGATAGTTCTAAGGGGCGAGTGCAAAAAAGCTGCACCCAATCCCACCAAGAACAAATTGGTCGCTCACCGTCATGGCCTTAGTGGACCTGGGCGAGCTGGTGGCCGGCGCCCCATCCTTGATGGCCGCTGCAGCGCCGATGCCCGTCACGTCCATCGTGTTCTGCCGCTTGTACCCTGTCGCCGATGTGGGAACGCTGGCAGGCCCGCTGGGGGTAGAGTTTGGGGGGCCACCCGTGGCAGGGGCCCCCTCCCCTGCACCCCCGTGGCTCAGTCGCCTGTGGGGTTTGTTGGCAGTGGCTGAGGCACTGCGTTGCACCTTGACGTGCGACGGAGACTGGTTTACGACGGCGGTGTTTTCCACCCCAGTCCGCAATGTCCGCAGGGATAAGCTGGAACTAGACCTTGAGTCGCAGCTTTCGTTCTGAAAAGAATTCCACGAAATGAGCAGATTCGGATAAGCCAATTAAAAAAGATGGCAGAAAGAAGCACCAATGTGGGCATAAGTAAAGCCAATATCTGATCAGCTCCCATATTCTGTTCCCCCACTGCCATCTATTAACCCCCCCTTTGCTGTGAAACTTGAAACGCACCCATGCAGCACAATATATTGGCAAACATTGGCTGGATGTCGGCAATACTGGCTGAACACTGGACCAATATTGCCGATGTCCAGCCAATATTGGGCAGAGGTGCGCCGCTTGGGCTGCCATCTTCTACACTTATCAGTTATAGTGTGGGTCCGAGTGTCGGAAACCCACTTGAGGTGATAACACCATCCATACCTCCGTGGTGCGCTTCCCAAGCAGCAGGTAATTGGCCATGATCTCGTCGTACTTCCTGTTGCGCAGGGAGTCCTCGATCTCATCCCGACTGTATCCCATCGACATCAGGACCTCTGCACGGGGAGACCAGCCTGTGCTCATCATCATCATCATCACCATCAGGGGCGGGTGGGAACACGAGGGTAGGGTGTGAAAGAGAGAGAGAAAAAGGGAGAGGCAGACCTCAGTGTTAGTACAAAGCAAGCAGCAAAATAAGCATAATTACTGTTCGGGCGAGGAGCGAAAGGGCAGGGGGGGGGGGATGTTTTAGAGAGGGGGCGGGGAGGCAAACTCATATCCGTATGGGTGTGAAGGGGGCAGGGGGGCAAGCATGGGGGTTAAACTAAAATATCAACATCCCACAAAGGTAACACAGGGATGTTTCATGGAATATAGGGTGCGTGCACTTAAAATGCAACCGGCATACAGCAGAATAATAATAAATAAAAATAATAAAAGTGTCACACGGTTGAGAATGTGTGACAGCTTAGGCTGTTAGGCCACAAATTAAGTCCCCCCACGTATTTGTTTCAAGTTGTGAATGTCCTTACCTAAAACAGGCACATATTTTCATTATCACTAACAGCAAAATTGACTGTTACAACAGGCCCTCCTTCAACCAAAGTAGCATGTGACAAACTTAGAAGAACCCTCTGATAACAGAGTGCTCGAGGACACCTTGATTGACAGAGCAGAGAGAACTGACCTTGTAGAGCCTGAAGTTTTCGGGAAATATTTTTTTTCTAAATTCGGGTGGTAAAAATCGGGTAAATGAACATGTGCACTAAATTCATGCGAATTCGGGTGAAAAAAACTTCCATTACGCTAAAATCTGGGGGAAATCGGGCTCAGTTATTCAAACTAACTGTAGCGGTTTGGTACAAACGGTGATGTAACTGCATTTTTCTGCCAAACACGTAAGTTGGTGCATTCCTACAGACATCCCAGAGAGGGCAATTTGCTGGGTAAAAATCTGGTTTCGCCCTAAAGATAAGGGTAATAAAGATAAAGATAAAGATAAGGGTAAAACCCTAAAACTTCAGGCTGTACTTACTAGCTAAGACTTAAGAGCTCCCGCTTTACAACGTGGCTCATAACTGTGTCTCCGAAAATCTTTCAAAGAAAGTTAGTAAATGTGCCTCGTAAGTGAAAAGGTACCTGTTACTGTTATATTTAATCGGAGATGGAACTACAGGCAGCATTCTTTTAGCACTTTAGCAGGGCAGCACGCAAGGCAACAAGATGACGGCATAAGCGCAAAGCTTCCCCAACACGAAGAGCGGAGGAACAATGAAACGGGGGCGCACCTATCCTTTTGGAGTCGCCAAAGTCCGTTTCAGGTTCCACGTAGGGCTTCAGCTCATCCTCTTCGTAGCCAATGTTCATCCACTTGTCCTTCATGATGGCCTCCAGGGTTGCCCTCTTGGCCGGATTCAGCACGAGGAACTTCTTGAGGAGATTCTCACAGTCCGTAGACATGTAGAACGGGATCCTGTACTTCCCTCTCAGCACTCGCTCACGCAATTCCTGCGGATGAAAGCATCAACGGGTCAACGGGGGACACATCGCAAGAGACCGTGAAGTGTTGGTCACGTCCGTTCCGGTCGATTTTGAAACTCCACTGTCATTTCATTCCGCGTTGACCACTGGCAACAGTGTCGAAAAAAACCCGCGACTGCTATTCCGCGGAATACGCGACAAGAGCAGACGCCGGATGTCGAGAGTGTGGCGGAATGTCCGCCCTAGAAAAAGGCGGAAACGTCATTCCCTACTCCACCAATCAGAACACGGCCTCGAGGAAAGGGATGCCGCGGCGGAGCGGGCGTGCGGACATCTCCCTTTCTGGTCTCCGCGAAGACCTCGCACTCCTCCTGTTGGAGTGTGTCATCACGCCGATCTCGTTGTCGACAGAGGTTCCGCAGGTGCGGAAGTAGCGCTTAAGAACTTTTCGGACACAAAAATTTGCCAAGTAGATGTCGGCCGATGACGAACATAGATGTATATGTTTCGTATCCCAGGCAGCACATCATCTTGGCCAATATGGCTCCAATCTTGGGCCAATGTTGTGCCAAGATGTTGTGCTGCTTGGGTGGGTTTCCGGATGAGACAGTCCCTTTAGAAACCTAATACTCTGGAGCGAGGAGGAGGAACTGTACCTTGAGGTTAGCTCCGTCAAAAGGAAGAGATCCGCTGACTAGCGTGTACAGTATGACGCCCAAACTCCACACATCCACTTCCGGACCGTCGTACTTCTTGCCTGCATCAATCAACCAACCAATCAATCACTTAAATCGAGCTCCAAAGGTACACAAAACGAGGGCGAGTCAGAGGTACTGAGGAGAGCATACCTTGGAAGAGTTCTGGTGCAGCATATGGAGGACTGCCACAGAACGTGTCCAGCTTCATGCCGGGCACAAATTCGTTGCTAAAGCCAAAGTCGGCAATTTTTATGTTCATCTCCCCGTCCAACAATAAATTTTCAGCCTGAAACGACGTTCCAGGTTAGATAACGATACACAGCGGAAGAAACTTGACTGGCTCACCTTAAGGTCCCTATGAATTATCCGCTTTTGATGGCAATACTGTACAGCCGACACAATCTGTAAGACGGGTACATGCTTAGTTCAGAGGTGGTTTTATACGGGGTGTTTCACCTAACATGTCACAAAATTTAGGGACATGTCAGGTGAAACAGCCTGTATCGTTGTGGAACAACTACATATAACCATTATGTAGAACATGCTGTCAACACTGTTTCGATATTTCCTCACCTGCCTGAACTTGGCCCTCGCTTCTTTCTCCTTCATCCTCCCGTGAGCTACTAGATAGTCAAAAACCTCACCTGCAACCGAAAGATCCCAATGTTTTCTTAGCCTGCATGGCATTCATTAAACCAAAGCTCGGCAGCACATACCTCCACTGGCATACTCCATAACCAGGTAGAGGGTCTTTTCCGTTTCTATCACCTGATACAGTTTAACTGAAAGGGATACAGAAAATGTCGAGAGATGCTCAATGTGGAAAAAGCACACTGTTACAACTACACAGCTTCTCTACAAGTGCAAAGGCATGCATCTGTCATCATTAGAGCAAAGCCACATCCTCACCCTAGGCTTAATCCTCACAATTCAGAAAGGAGAATAAACACACCGTTCAGTTCAAACTTTGTGGCTGTCGATAAAGAGGACAAAGGGACTTGGGTTTTTGTTTTTTCCTGTTTACATAATAATGAGAGGTTCTACAATGCAGGGCATCTATGATCACCACTGATACAAGACCAGGAATAGTAATTACAGCAACCAAAAATAAAATATGAAGGCCCACTCCAACATGATGCAGTTGCCAAAACAGCAGTTACTCCAGAAAGAGCTTCAAAATGGCTTTTCTGCCCAAACTGAACAGATTCTCATGTGTTTGGTCTGAAGATTGGGAGGAATTTTATGGGCCAGAGCTGCAAAATCTGCTGATAGTGGCTGGAAAAGAAGATTGTTTTCTTTGTTTTTTTTTAAATAAAGGAGGAGCATTTCGCTTGCTCAGGAGAGAGTATTTGTGGCTCAATTCTCACTTTGGCAAGTTATTCAGTTTTACCCTACGTGACAATCAATCGGAATGGTCAAAATCAGGTTTACCCTAGAACAGGATGATCCCAAAATTTCGACAGTCATCAGTTATCTTCTCTTATTGCTTGACACGAAAGGGGGGCCGTGAGGGGGGGGGGGGGGATCGTGACAGGGACTCACCGATGTTTGGATGGTCCAGCATCTTCATGATGCGCACTTCCCGAAAGAGCTTCTGTAAGCTCGATGGGTTCAGTTGGGTCTTGTCGATGATCTTGATGGCCACCTCCTTGCCCGTGGGAACATGCTTTGCCAGCTTCACCTTGGCAAAGTTGCCCTTCCCTATCGTCTTGAGCAGACGGTACCTCCCAATGTGCGGCTCCTCGGACGTGCGGCTCCGCGCCGTCCGTGGCACAGCTGTCACCGCCGTGGGATCGTCGCCCTGAAACGAGGTTTGTGGTCCCACGGGTTAGGCAACGACTAACCTCTTCCAGGTCCCCCAAGGTCGCCATTTTCCCATGTATTTGTTCCTATCCCGATGCGTGCAATGCCGGAGGCCACCCTTAGATACCCCCATTGTTACCAGACGTTGGCTTGCATTGGATTGTAGCGCGCTAAAGACCCAGTTGAAGCACAATCCAAGTCAAGCCAAGTCACTAGATCCTTCCGATCGCTCAACACGTTTAAAAACGGGACCAAAAAGTGAAACACGACGCAGAAAGTTGTTATACGCAGTGTATTTGGACATACAAAGACTAGATTAATTCGCAGAAACAACAAAAAACATTTTGCCGCTAAACTTAGCGCGCTGAAGTGATCCGGAACGGCAGCAGTGGGGCATCTAGTGGCATCCTTCTTCGTTGCACGTTTTTCCGAGGTGAGTTTGGGGGACCTGACCTCTTCATCCAATAAATCCGCGCAAGTGTACGGGATTACGCAGGATTATCGAGGGTAATCTCGAGGTGCCGGTAATATGCTTTTGAAATTGGGTCAGTACACGTCTCGGGAGCTATCTTTAGAGCTTGTCAGCACCACCTTGTGTTTTCGAACCACACAAACCCCCCCAACAGTGCACAAAGAAACTGGAGCTGTAAGGACAACGGACAGAAAGAACAGGGGGGACAGGGACCAGCTGCTCCACTTCAACGAGATATTTAGTTGTCAAAGCCTCCGCTTTTATACAGGTTTGTCATGCGACCAGAACGGAACATGTAAACACACAAGGGAACAACACGGAACAGATTGCGTATCTCCGTCATTCACCGTACTTGCTACCTAAGTACATCATGCGGCTGTTTATATATGTTCCCCTCTAGTCACATGACAAGCCTGTATAAAAGCAGAGGCCCCTACAAATAAATGTTGTAGTGGAGAAGCCAGGTGCCCTGCAGCCATTCTGAACCCCACAGTACGCACAGGAAATAATGCAATGTGCAATGGTTACCACACTTCACCAATGCGTTACTTACATCGTAACGTTTGCACATTCTAAGGGAGGGATAGAGCACACTGATATTTTCTGTGGCACATCTGCTGGTAAGCTTTCCTTACGCAAGATTTATTGACATTTTTGGAACAAACAGCAGTTGCAGCTCGAAATCTAGTGGGGGTGAGCAGGCGAGGACAACGCAAGGCAACAACCCGTTGCGTCAGACCTGCTCAGCTAGCGGCTAAATCTACCCCCTATCCTGGCTAGCAGCCACGTGCATGTTGTAACTACACACGAGAACAGCAACAGCTTCCCAGGCAGGTTAAACTTACGTGACAATTGAAGGCCTGGAAGCAAAACATGCTCACATTTATTCATGCCTAAAACCCAACACAAAAAGAGCATACACTTCAATGTGTGCATTATTTGCTCCAACATGCAACAAAATGTAAAATGGCCCTCGTCAATTATCTGGGCAATAAAATGTGCAGTGTCAAGGTGTTGAAGGTGCCTAACCCAACCAAAACCATTGTCATTACGACAAGTCCTGCATTCTTTTACCATTAGCAAAAGTTTTGTTGAGCATTGAAAGAGAAATTATATTTCTGCGCCTGTTTTTCTCTTTCGCAAGAGCATACATTCTCTACGTAGTGTGTCATTAACCATAAACTGAACACCTGTTCAGCCATAGGACAGGTGCAAAATAGATTTCATCCCGAGAACACCTCCCGTCGTAAACATATATGTCGACTCACAGATCCGCAAGCATGGAACCACGGGGTACCTGCTGCGCGTCAACTTGCAAAATATATATCGAACAATTATTATTGTAGACAATATTATCTCTGTTGCTATGACAGATCACCAATGCACGGGAGAATGGTAAGGCTTTTTTTGAACATTTAAAATATCTTCGCAATACAGCTTTCCAAAGAACTCTCCTCTTTCAAACTGCCCGTCTGCTTCCACTATGCGTCACGGTTCTCCACAATGATGTCACCCTAGCACTCCCAGGGTTCAACCTCCACCTGATGCCATCGTCTACCCTGTCCCCAAAAGCATGACACTAATAACCTGGCGGAGTTGAGTGGATCACCAGTCCAAGTCAACCCACCAGGCAACACTTTTTGAGAAGGCTGTCATGGTCACTGGCCCTCAATTCTGCCATCAAAGCGACATTCACGTCAAAGCAGAAGAAAGACATTCAGTCAGCCCCTGTGTACACCACACACGCTACTCACAATCAACGCCGCCTTTTTGATGAATCGCCTCGCCACCAAGACATGGCCGTTACCGGGCCAGTACACCACTTGCACCTTCTTCCTCATCGCTGTCACATTCTACGCCCGACGCCAGAAAACTCAACTGCACACACTGCTCGAGATCAGCTCCTCTTGTGCACGCTTTCTGAGATACCACTTCTTTCTTTCCTACAGATATCTATCTGTCCACTATCGTTTCTCCTGGGCTCTGAGAAAACAACTGGAGCTTTTCAAAACGTCGCAAAACAACCTCGTGGAAACCTCCCGCCTGCCGCTGGGGGAAGACCTTTTCCTCTCTCTCTGCACGGTTATTGCCACACAATCTTTATTTCTTTTCTGTTCCGCCGGAAACCCTGGCAGGATGCCAACCTCCAACCTCGGGAAGGACGGACGTACGGCTGTAGCTCGTAAAAGATTTCTTCCCGGGACTTTTTAACCAATTTTTTATATTTTTTGTAGCGAAAAAAAAACAGATAAATAAAGACGGGCGGACCCCATGCCCCTGCGACGTGTCAAAAATTCACCATTCGGACACGAAACCCCCCCCCCACACACACACACTCTCTGGAACGTTTGGGAAGGATGTTTCCGCAACACTTGTTGTGGTGACCCTGAAATTTCGTGCTAACATTATCTCCTCGGCTGTTCTCGGAAGAGCTTTGGTAATGTCTGTGACGCTGACCACGTGAGAGTCGAAAAATCGCGACACTCTGTGACGTACACACAGCTTTCCTCCGCGGCCAGCCACTACAAAACATGCTTTTGAGCTCGTAAGAATGGAGTGGAACAGATGTGTTCATCCGGGCGTTTCCAAGAACACCTGCTCCCACAACACAATATCACGTGCCGGCATGAATTTCACAACGGTCCATTTCCACTGCTGCGGAAGACTCCGAAGCAGACGACAAGGCAGACAGATTGCAGACTGAGCACATCACACTGTAGCAGGAAAAACTATTTACAGGTAGACAAGTCACCGTTCCCATCCTTGCCTGACCCTTTCGACTACTGCCATACTTCAATCCTCAATGCTCTTGGGCACCCTGAGAGGCAAGTGTTCTGTTTGCGTCAGTTTGTGTGTTCCAGCCTCTATACTTCCCTTCAGCTAGCCTCAGCATTTTTGTTTTTTTGTACTGTAAACAACACGCAAGGCAGAATTTTTCCTCGCGCAGCCGGTGTAAACCTGCTCCAACTTAACCTTGTGTGAAACGTATAGGTAAACAAACATGCACCGTGACACACATTATCTTACTACGACGACACGCGTCTGCACCTTGGCACTGCCGAGGTGTCCTGGAAGAGGATGCAGGACTGCCCAGGCAACCGTGAGGGCACAAGGACACACAAACACACACACACTTTCTTTGGCCCCGGCTATCACGTGCAATTCACGTTATCATGCCCAAGGCAACAGATTGTCCGGAAAATAGTCGCTCCAGCTCCAACACGGCTATCAAAATGCAACAGAGGTTGTCACTAGGGGGTATCTTCTGAGCAAACCTCTCCTGCAACAGATAGCAGTTCTCTTTGCAAGCTTCGAAGCTTAACTCAGAGAACAGGCGCAGTCCTTTTCTTTAAGGTCGGGATAGTCAGGCCAGTGATTTGTCGCTGGTGCTGGTTGGAAGGCAATACTGGCAGGAGTTTTGCCAGTATTTTACAGTGGAAGGAATTTCCTGGAGAAATATCTTTAAAAATAAATGATTTGTGGCAGTGCTCTCCGTGGTTTCCAAGTATTGTTTTCCGTACACACCAACATCCAACGGTCCAATCAAACAGTCCAATCAAACAGTCCAATGAACAACAGCCAATCACACAAACAGTCCAATCAAAACAAACAGCAAGTTTCTGTGCATGCTGCTGAATGAGCACTTTCTTCACCATGCTTCTCTTTCACTCTCTCCCATTCCCTTGCTCCTATTCCTCCCATCCCCTCACCCAATCCTCTGCACCTTCCCCTTATCCTCACTCTGCCAGCATTTTTCATGGCCAAAGGTTGCAAACCTAGGTTGGCCTGTGCCCTCTAACCACAGGAATGCAGCAGAAGGAAGAACTGTTTTTTTTTTTTTTTTTTTTTCATGCACTGTTCTTGAACATGTTTCCTTATAATGTGCAGCAGCATTTTCCAAATATCGCTCCAAATTTCTCCTGTGTCAGACTGCAGCTACAGAATTCTTGCTTCTTTTAGAAACATTGCAGAGAGCAGTGGACAGTGTTACTTGAATGCATCACTCCTGCATCCCCAAGAACAGGGGAATGCATGTTGCCTTTTAGAGGAAGAAAAACTGCAACATCCATCTACAAGACGAAGGCATTGACTTCCACACCGCGAGAAGCGCCTCGTGTTTGGGCTGGAGCGACAAGTTGAGAGTTAGGTAAAAGGTGATAATTACGTTTTGCTTGGACCTCACCTGGTCCGTGGTGACGGACTCGTGCACCGTCTGTAAGGGTGTTCGTACGCTCGTCATGTTGACCGTCAGCGGACGAAGGTTCACCGTCCCTCGGAAAACCTGGAACAGCAATTTGAGGAAAGGTTCCGTTAAGACTAGGTGGCACAAAATCCTGAAATGTTAAGCCGGATAGAATCACAAGTAATAAAGCCCCCCCAAGGTTGTTCTTGCCAGCCTATGATAACTCGGGCTGTGCGAATATTTGGATTTTTTCGAATACTGAAGCAAATAACTTTATATTCGGAGCTGCACCCTTATGCCCGAAAAAAAAAAAACGCCAAGAGGGAGAAACAAAGTGAGTGCTGCTTCATACCAAAGTCCAGTGTTCACTTCTGTTACATACATAATTTGCTTTCTAGATGCTTCGAGTACGTAGCAATTTGTTTCGTACTAGAAAAAAAAAAAAGTAGTAACAAGTAGTAGTAAAAAACTAGTACTATTCCTATTTTAGACTGCTTGCCGAGCAGATGGCACGGGGTTTGTCCTTGACCCGACACAAAATCAATGCTAGCACACCACAAGCACGTAGTACCCCAAGCAGCACAACATCTTGGCTCAATATTGGCCTAATATTGGACCAATATTTAGACGGTATTGCCAATATCGGGCCAATATTTGGCCAAGATGCTGTGCTGCCTGGGACAGTACCGCAATTTCGTGTGTATTAGCCGCGGCTCATGCACGATTTTTTTTTTTTTTTCACGGGCGCTCTGCGGCTTATCCACCGGTATGGCTTATCTGATGACTATTTTACCCTGGTATTTTCCCCGTACGCTCGTTGTCACGAAAGGGCCGACAGTGTCTCTGGAACAGCACCGCCCTGCCGATGCCCAAACAATGAGTAACAGGGGCGCGTCCACATTCGAGCAGACTGACCATCCTGATGCCTTCCCCCAAGCAGCGTTAACGAAAGTGGTGACAGTGATTCGTGTCTTCTGGAAGGCCACTGACCCGTCGATCCATGACAAACACCCAACGAGACCACAATCCGACCTTGGTAGAACACTAGAACTGACCTCCTCTATCGTACACCATGCTGACCTCGGAGTATGGACCACAGGGTTTATGGCCTTCTCTGTGGTCTCCTTTGTCCCACAAATTAGTAGCGTCGTACTGTCCGCGGCTTGTCGGCCCGAAAATTTTCGAAATGTTCCTTAAAACTGGGTCCTGCGGCTTACACGCGCGAAATTACGGCACTTGCAGCATCAACACCGTCCACGGATGAGGTCGCCAAATGGTCACTAAATTTTCACCTACACCTTGAAAACTTTTGCAGTAAGACGAAAACGTGGGCTTTCAGCAAAACTAAATTTCGGGAAACACGACGCAAGAAGACGCAAGTACGAGACGTCTGAGGAAGGACACCACCATTATGTACATGATAGTTCATGGTAAATAAATTTCAATTCAATTCAATTATGTCACCGATCCTTGAACCACACGCCAGTACTATTTCGAGAAGTCAGCTACAACCCTAACACTGCACGAGGACTTGCACATTAATGTAGAAAATTGTGGGCTTACAAAGCGGAGCACTGAAAGTTGCAGGGCCAAGTCTGACGGGCTGGGGGAGGGATGAAAATCAGTTCTCAAGGCTAAGAGAATAGCGTGGGGCTTTACGCAGCAAGAAGTGTCAGTGAATCGAAAGAGAGGGAGAGGAAAGAGAGGGAGAGAGAGACCCTCAGTAAGCTGCACACAAAATTCAGTCGAGTCATCGCTGCCAACCCATCTTAACTCAGCACGTTCCACCATTTTTCGGCAACCTCAACTGACCTCGAACCAATGTAGCCAATATTCGGCGTATTCCATCTTCAATGTCGCACACAGTTGGGATGAGTCCGTCCCTCTTATTGAAGGTCCCTCGCTTAAAGCTTATTTATAGAAGGGCTTCCGTTCACCAAACCTCCGCCACATCAAGCGTCCCCCCCCCTTTTTCGATTTATTTATTTTAAGGAACTCGTGACACTCGGCGGAATGCCTCGGAAGTCGCGTGCGCGGAATACCGACCGACGTCAAGCGTGTGGCGCCAGCGAGCGTGACGAAGTGGGGACGATAATGATTTGGAGCTCCGTCGTTAACAGATTTGACGTCGTTAGAGACCGTCGAAAATGTGGGCCAATGTTCGTTGGAGCACCGCAAACGCTTTGACACTCCCACCGCCATCTACAGAAAGATAAAGACGGACGATAACGTTATCCGCGAGAGTCTACGCTTTCTTCCTCGGGCAAGAACGACGTATACGATACGTGCGACAGATCAGAGACTGACAGGTAAGAAAGGCCGGAAGTTGCGAAAAAGGACGCAAATTTCGATGTCATATGGTACCATTTATGTGAACAATGTCCAATGAGGACAACATGTTAGTGTAGTGTAATTGCAAAGATAACCTCACACCAATATTGCTTCAGTTCCTGAAACAAATGTGCAAGCTTGCATTACAGAATCCTACAAGCTCTGGAATAATTTTCAACATTTCCTAATTGATCTTGCTGTGAACCACAGCCAATCGTCTGACGCGCATGCCAGTACAGAATTCTAGCCAGCAGAAGAAAAAAAAAACAAAAAAAAACTGGTTAGCAGCCAATCACCTTGCTCGTTTCCTCACCAGCTCACCTCACCTCGTTTCCTTGCTTTGTCACCCCAATATTTGCAGTCACCGAAAAACAGAAGCCATTAACTTGACACTTCCTACTTCATTTCCAATTCCTGCATCAAAGTCCACCATTTAATACCAGTGTCGCACGGGCAGTCTTCAATGATAATCGAATCCAACGCTCTCCGACAAGCCGACTCATCAGATGCTCGATAGTGCTGGGTGCACGTTCCAATGGCCGTTGCTTTCAACGACCGCCGAAGCCTCCCCCCCTGCTGCACTCTGCGAAAAAGCTCTCGCATACAGCACTTTCACCCGCTGTACTAAGTAGCACGCTGCAACTGAATGGAACCCTCGGGCAAACAACACTGTCCTTTCAACATCTCCGACAGGTTCCTCGACAGCTGATCCCCCCTCGACACACTGACACACGACAGAAGGGCTTTTCCTCTCGCACGGGACACGCGTACGTCAGGCGACAATCAGCCGAGGCTCTCGTCGAGATCCGCTCGTGAAGGAGACGCTGTTAGAGCTTTTGTCTCTTGCTATTGGCCAACGTGCAGCCACGCGTCCCCTCCAAGAAGAGTTGCATGCTTCTACGACCCTGCGGTGTCACAACCGTACAATGTCATGAGCTGCAAGGTAGTGGTCGTTATGCACTGGTAGGGTTGCCACTTTTCGTAGTGAAAAATACCGGCTGAGGGAAAGGAGGTGGAATAGAGGGAAAGGAGAAAAGGCTTGCGGGAAAGGGAAGTGGGTGAGGGGCGGAAGAGGAGCTCAAGACAATACAAGGAAACGTGTTCCTGGGTGTAGAAGTAATAATAATATAATAATCAGTAACTAATGAAACAACTAGTGACTGCGCGGAGTTGGGTCTGTGCTCCAGATTTATTCAAGCTGTAGTGGAATGTTGAAGGGAAAAGCCCCTATGAAAGGTCTTAAGCCACAAATACCGGCAAAAGGTTGCTGGTATCACCTTCCTACCGGCAACCGGCTATAATACCGGCCTGGTGGCAACCCTATGCACAGGACTGTATCGTTTGTGGGGCTAAGGACTTTTATGCAAATTTGTGCTCGATCAATACTGTTTGTACACATGAATGGAGGGTAAAGCATACGTGCGCTCAACAGTAAGTTTACTTGGACAGCGAGGCTTTTTTTTTTTTACTCTTCCCGCTGTATTCCCCACACAACACTTACTTTTGAACATGAAAGAACTGATGTTCTGAGGCTGGAACGACATAGAAGGGACAAATACATACAAAGCCTCAATTTGCCTAAGAAATTTGCAGAAAAAATAGGCGATGTCAAGTTGCCGGTGGTGAGTAAATCAAAGAGTGATATTAAACGGTAGGAACAACTTATTTATTTACACATGGTAAACAAATAAGTTGTTCCTACCGTTTAATATCACTAAGAAATTTGCCTCAATTTAAGATAAGCCTCAATTTGCCTGCGTGTATGAGTGAGCAAAAATGTAAGAGTGAAAGGAGGATGAGTGAGAGAGTGGCTGGTTTGTCCCCTCAGATGACGCACCCGCGGAAGTCGCTGAGAAGGCGTGTTAGCTTAGCTCGATTGGTAGAGCCCTGGACCGGCAATCCAGAAGATGTGGGTTCGAGTCCTACAGCTGGCTAACCTTTTCAGTGACTTTCATCTTTCACTGCTAGTAAAGCCACGAACTATGTTAACAATATTTTGAATATATTGAAAATTATATAATATTTGAATATATATAATTTGAATATACTGAAAAACGTGCCCTAAGTGCTACTGTACAGACACATTTTGAAGTCCACTACAGCGACGGGCTCACACGGATTAGTCGAACGCAAGTTAAGGCGTAGACTTTAAAGGGCCTTGAACAGCAGCAGTAGCAATGCTAAGTGTCAAAGGCGTAACATCATTGCAAAACTTGGCACAGTGCACTGTCATGCTGTACAGGTGTACAAACAGTGTCGAAATCTTCTAAGGCATTGTGAAGAGGTCTGATGATTGTTACACGTTTTTCCATAAATACCTGTGAACGTGAACACGTGCAAGGTTTGACAACCAGCAGGCTTTTATATGTCGAGAAACATCTATCCTTAGCGACACCGTAATTTGTATGTGCGTGCTTTTTTTCACATGCGCCTGGTAATGTTGTGTAACACCACGCTAATCCAAATAACCACACGGAAGACGCGATCAAACAAAGTGCACAAAACAGAGCCCACCTCATAATATTACCTCGTCGGTGATCGACACAATACGTGTGTCGCGTTTCTCCCATCCAATGGACTGATCAACTTCAAGGGACTTTTCTGCCTAATCCCATTCCACTCGTCTGTAGCATTTCCAACACGACTTCGTCCGCAAACAAAAACTTTAAGCCTAAAACCAAGCGAATGCCATTTTACCACCCCCGCCCTACCGCAGAGCATTGGAGGTCTTCCACCGATGTGCTAACCCTACGCTGGCTCAACTGCTGCTCGTACCTGTATTTCGCGAGTCACATTTAGTTTGACTTTCCTGTCGTAAAACCTTCGAATTTAGTGAGAAAAAAAAAACACGAAATTTTCACCAGAAAATCGGGTTTGGCGTAACCAATGCGCAAGTGGCGCCCGAAAACAAAACGCTAACCTCTGTTCGTCACTAAAGATTGCAGACGAATTTCTAAAGCAGACGACAAACTCGACCGCTAAATCTGACGGGTAAAGGCTGCTATATTTCATCAGCAGTGCAAGCAATCGTGCCGCTGTGTAGCCTGTGAATAAGCGCTCGGACATCGACTGGAATGTAGATAAGAGGTCAGCGTAAAATCGAGCGTCAGCCAACCATGACGCCAAGCACAGCGGTGGTCGGTTGCTAGCCAGTGTACATTTCCCTCCACTGCCCGTATCATTTGCTCGGCCTTTTTTTTCCTTCTTTTTACCTGAAGCAAGCGTATATGTCAAACGCGTTGACGCACCCGTCCTGCGCGTCAGTTTGAAGTCACAAAAGAACTTCCACTCCCTAGAACCGGTACATACCACCTAGGCCTGCCCTTCAACGCAGGCACTAGCCCTAATACTACAGTGTTGTGTGGATGTGTTAACTTACGGACCAGCGGATCGGATAACACTGGTATGCGTAAAGCTTAAATGCGCTTCGGCTGTGTTTTTGAAGATAACCATATCTGGACAAGGACTCACGGTTGGTGTTCGGTCACATCTTTAACAAAGCGTGCGTACAGTATTTTGGACGCCGAAAAAGCGTCAGGAGCACGTCTGTACTGCGCAAACGCTTCAAATGATAAAGTGGTGTAGTACATACCCAAAGAAGTACACAATAAAAAATAAGATTTCCTTCAAGGATGCCTCCTTAATGTGGATTTGAGTGAGCAGGTATCCAACGGATTCAGAGCTGGCATGGTGAGCGTTACTGGCACCTCGCTTATTCCAGTGTGCAAAAGCGATTTTTGCCAGTCAACCAGAAGCAGATCGGGTCAACGGAAACGTTCACACACACACCGTCGGCTGGTTATAAAACAAGAAACTGAGCCAACCGAAGGCGACAGGCACCCCTTTCCGGTCGGCGGTGAGCTAGGCCTACCGCCGTCATGACTGTAGCGTTTTTCACCGTTGTAATGTCCACGTTGACGTTTGCATGCGTCCGTACAGTAATTGGCGGCCCTGTGCCCGCGATGTGTATACAAAAAGGTGTCCTCGCGAAGCAGCGAAGGGCAGAAAACAATTAGAAAATAAGCGATCACTCCTATGCCATGTCGCACAAGATGGCGGGCGGCCATCCACACGGGAGAAAAAAACGTAAATGAAAAAAACGAAAACAAAAAAGTTCGGCGCTAGGAGACGTGCGCAGATTGGCAGGCCCGGATTCTCGGTCAGCCGCGTTGTTGATTGGCTGCGAGGTGAGTCATCAGCGTCACGTGACGAGCGCACCGCTTGCTCGCTGCCGTCTGCTTCAAAATGCCGCCCAAGGCAGTGAGGTGTAACAAAAATGGTGTTTCCTTCCTTTCCTGTCCACACGCAGTTTTTCTTTCTTGTTTTACGTCACAAAACAGGTGACGAGTGAGAAAAGATAGGGCAGAAAACTTCGTCGGCGGGTCATTCCACCTGATTCACTGCGTTTCGTCTGCTTCGCTAACGTGTGAACTCTGAGCAGAAACAAATTGAGATGGTGGAGAGGGGCAGAATATGATTCGTTGACGATGTCCCCTAATGATCAGCGAAAACGTCGTTCTCAAATACCTTTTCCGAAACAGTGAGCCTGATCCTCGTGAAAACGATCATGACAATTCGTAGAGGAAACAAAAAAGAACGGCAGGTTCTGATGTAAGTGGAGGGCGATGACCTGAGGTCGGCGAATGGGTTCCGCTTAGCAGACGACATTAAAAAGTGAAACCTATTCAAATCATCGCAATTTCCGAAGCTCTGTGTTTCACGTATTAAAAGTGTACCAAACTTACGAGGGGGAAGAAGCAGAAGTGGTAGCGGGTGTGGATACAGTTTACCGTCTAGGAAGCAGATCAACACGTCAATGCTCTGAATCACAACGGCGGCCTCGTTTTCACGGGTTTTCCTCGTCTAGCCGCTGACATTGCACGGGGCAAGTCATGAATAGGAATCCGTTTATTCGATATCCTAGATAACGCCGAACTGGCACTGGCTTGAGGATAACACGGCGTGCACAAAAGACGACATTTTATTTATAACCGACGTTTTTCTGCCTCAGAATGACGTCAAACAGATTGCCGTTTACAGCTCAGAGCACGAACGTGTTGCGGTGAGAAAGGAAATGTTTGGCTTGCTTGCAGCTCGTGCTTTTTGGAGCAAGGCGTCTGCAGGGAGGGGGGAGTACACTGTGATTAAGTTGTTTCTTTAAACTCCTGTCTCGAAGGGATAGCTTTTGTTGAGCTCTGTGGATAACCCGCAAGAATATATATCGCGTACCTACGAGTTATGTACGAGGAGACTGTTCCATATGTGAATGAACGTTTTCAGGGTAAATCTACTATGGGAGGGGTAAAAGTTTTCTGTTTCGTCTTCCTTTCTATTGGTTTTCTTCCTTTCAGTCTGCGTTTTCTATTGGTGGAATTTTACAACGCGCCGAAATTGGTATTCCTGCACTTTTCTGGGGTTCAATTTTGGTGATTTTCCTGGGTTTTCCTCAGACTGTGTCAGACATATGTCGGTACGGTTCTCTTGGAAGTCGGCCCAGGATGTACATTCCCGCCAGAGTACACAAGAACGTAACTTTGCGTACAGCGCGCTTGCGCAATGAGAACACGCTTCTTCCTAGCGCACGCTACGGCTATAATAAAACTCACTGTTACGCGCAGTCTGAGATGCAACGCGCAGCGGCTATGTAACATTCACGGAAGCGACTACATATACATGATGCCTACGATTTGCTAGGCGTATACTTCTTACGCTATGAGCGTCATCCGCGCAGTTATGGCGTCGATACCTAATTAGCGAGCCCCAGCAAGCTATAGCTGAACTTTCTTTCGACGGTCCCTTCAAAATAAGTCCCGAGGAAACCGGAATTGGAGTACGGGTGAAATTTCCGGTAAACATCTGTCAGGAAATTCATCACTGCAGATCAAGGCAGAGGAAACGGGGGATACAACAGAGATACCTGAAATACGACGCTCCCATATAAAAATACTCAACTCCCGACAAGGGCTACGAGTTCCCCCAAGTTGGAGTTTATATAGTACGGGTCGTCGAAACTCTATGGGAGAATATAACCCTCAACCTTACGAGCTCTGGGAAGACATGCCGGTAGAAACAAAAAATAAATAAAAATAAAAATAAACTAGAAGCAGAAGTAAAAAGGTTGACGACAAAGCTTTTTTTTCTTCTTCTTTTTTCGGTTGCCACTTTCCGCTATCTCAATTTTGCTGGAACCACTGGCAAACGGTGAATACAAACAATGAGGCAATCCGGAGAAGTTAACGTTTTAAAAGATTGAAAACATTTAAGATGGTATTTAGAAAAACTAACTTCTCGAAGTGCTGCGTTCTTTTAGTGTTTATCACTTCCGTCCGGTCGGACTGTGTATCCTTTCGTCTTCATCGCCCAAAAGGAAATACAGGAAACAAGGTTGCGCATTGCCCCGTGTAAAACGAGCACGGCACATATCTTCGTTTGTGCTATCATGCTGTATAGAGACATTTATCTGTTTAATTATCTTTTTTTTTTTTGCATACGGTATAAAGCTATTTTCATGCATGAGGTACCAATACGGGACCCAAGTAAAAGAGATCATAAAGTAAAAGAGATTGGCGGTGCACGACACCTGTCGTAATTGAGAGGAAGTAACATCACAGATGAGGCCATCTGCTCCACCTGTGACAAAACAAACAGCCGTGCTTCACATCCACAATGAGAGAACGACAGCTGATTTTACAAGTGCCAACTCAAATGCGAAAAACACGTCAGATTCTCTTTCAGTTCGAGTCCCCCCCGCTTTTCGATACGATTTTTCTTGCGACTCCGCAGTAGTAGCAATGGTACCGTGATTATCGAGGTAACGATATTATACACGAAAGGTGAACGATGCCATTATTTTGCGGCACCGTTGTGGGTGTTATCCACAGTATACTTTCCATACATGGCAGTAGCACAGAAGAGGGCTTGGCGATAACATATAGATATAGCCGATAGTTGTCGTGCATCTAAAAACGAAAATTTATTTTCCATTGTCCATCATTGGCAACGATAGTCCTCTCAATTGATAGATGCGGTTCACTGCGTTATGCACGCTATTGCTATACCACACCCAAGACGGAAGAAAAAAAAATCTATGTGTGGCCGGGATAGATACCCCCCCGAACAAACTTCCGCGTAAAGCTCTGACGTCAGAGCGACAAGTATCTCGGCCATTCAGATTGGTTCTCAAAGAACGTGGCCTCACCAGCGGTCTGAGCCGAATATGTTTCGGGTATTAAGAAAAACTATGGATATAATCAAAGCTAATGACGAACCGCAAACACGGCGAAACACGTGTCCTCTGGTGCTGTCGCATCGTTCCATGAGTATCTGTTTCTCTACGTGCAGCCATAGAAGCCGTCTTAATCTGTAAGTTTGAATTTCAAACATGTCTATCGTCATTTACTTATTTCTTTAATGGCTTCCCCCCCCCCCCTCTTAAGACAGGTAGGAACACTTTATTACAATGAAGTGTTCCTACCCGTTTTACCTTCCCTCAGTGTAATCGCAAATAAATAGGACTTTGGCATTGCTTTTTACTTTGTATTATAGTGTTAACTATATACGGGGTGTTCGCTCTAACGTGTCCAGAAATTTTACTTAAAGCGAGCGATAAAAGAGAAACGAGCCTTACTTTTCAGTTACTTGACTAAGAAACAGGTGCTACTAGTGAAGCAGTACCTGTTTCGTATACTCAAGTAGCAGGAAAGTACCACTCGCTTCTCTTTTATCGCTCGCTTTAAATATAATTTCTGGACACGTTAGAGCAAACACCCTGCATATAGTCAATTCTCCGGCTTTTTCCTCTAGTAGTACGTAGCCACAACATAGTATTGCGTTCATTCCAAGTTTTCTTGTAAGAGAGAGAGAGAGAAAGCATAGCACGAAGAAACACCTGCCTGTGCTACACTTCGCACTGCATAGTAACTTGCGCCGCAATATTAATATACAAAGTACGACTACACATTTATTCGAGTCAGGGTAGCAGGATATCCAAAGCATTCGGAAAATGAAAGCAGATGGAACGGGGGTCCGCTGAAAAAAAGAAAATTAAAAGAAGTAAAAAAAAAAGGATGCTGGCGACCCTTGACGAGGCCAGCTGCAATATCTTAAAGACACAGACTGTGTCCTTGGGTGTTCGTTAACTTTGATAGCGTCGTTAACGCTCCCTGGCTGACGTCAGAGATATATATGCCGACAATCTAAGTCGGGGAAGAGCGCGCGCTAGTTTACAAAGTTCAGGGACTCTCTTTTTTCTCATTCTTTCCTTCGGTAATATTTCCGAGAGCTACTTGAATAAACAATGAACCCACGTAAGTAAGGCTGGAAAGCTGCTCCACTTTTTTGTGTGTCGAGCCAGTGTTGCTGACTGTATCGCGCTGCGGCAATAAACAACCTGCCAATCCTTAGCACCTGGTGCTGCTTTCAGTCCACGAGAAGACCGTGCTGCACTGACCATCTAAGGCCTAATCCGTACGGCCTAATTGGGCAACACCGTAATCTTCATCCTCTGATTCGTCCCCAACCCTATTCCCAAAGAAGAAAAAGAAAAAAAAGGACGTTACCTGTCCTTCACTTTACTTCCTGCTGTGCGTCAAATTAGCTTCAGCATTCGCAATAACTTAGAAAAATAAAATAAAATTCACGGAAAGATTCAAAGCGCAGTTTTAACGCCGCAGTGAAACAGTTTTCCACAACATATGCACTAAAAATATTTGAAAAAATAAAATAAAAGTAAACTACGTCAGCACAGACCGCTAACCGTGACCAGCAGAGTATAACCAGAAAAATATCTCGGGCGAGGGATTCGATGGGGACTTTACATGGGGGAGCACCCCTCGTTCCCCTCTCCCATACTATCAAAAGTACGATTTCGGGAGGGTTTGAGCCCCCCCCCCCCCCCCCCATGTCTACGCCAGTACCCGTGACGTCAGACTTCTGATCAAAACTTCCCGCTACATTACAAACAAACAAAAACATACAAACAAACGTACAAACAAAAACTTCCAAATTAACCAAAGAAGAGATTTTAAAATAATAATAATAATAAAGGAAGACCTCTTTTCTTTCTCTGCTAGAAACGTCACCCTCTGTTTTCCACCGGGAACTAGTATTAAGTATTGCGTATCGGCAATGTAACGGTGTACCGATGTCACCGCCGGACTTAGAACCTGACGTCACCAAAGTCCAGCGCATTCCCCGCGACGAAATGTCGAGGGCATCGCGGGGCGCGGGGATGCAAACTTGCCTTCTCAGTTTCCGGTGGTGCGATGACGTCATCCGCGACTTGCTCCTCTTTCAGTTTCATGGTGGCCAGACGCCGCCTACGCCACCGCCCACCTGGAAAGAGAGACGGAGGATTTAATTTTCGGTTTCGTCCATAAAACATGAGAGAGGTTCGTAACTACCTGAGATCATCTAGAGTAGTCTAGGCGTTATGCGAACCTGGTAAGATATCAGCCATTATCACACGTTATGTCATGTCAGAACTATAAACGTCCATGGGCTTTCGGGTCAATGAATATTTATGATGACTGAAAAGTGATTTTTGTATTAACGAAGATGTCCATATTGTAATAAAGAGATGATGAACGTGTAGAAGACATTTATGAGTAAGAGATTTATCTTTGATCAGCTCCTCAAGCAAGATAGAAAAGCAGGCTTCGTCCATATGAATAGTGTACATATATAAAGAGCTAGAGTGTTAATATAATGTACATGAGGAGGAGCCAGAGGATGATGATGATGATGATGATGATTGAATTTTATTGGCGCAAAAGCAACTCAGGCCATAATGCGCCAAACCCATGGTAAAATTGTGACTAGTTAAAAATCAGACGATTATACTAAATTAATACTAAAATACTAATATTATAATGTACTAATATTAATACTAGAATAATATACTAGGTAAATTGAGATATAAACAAACACATGGTATGATGAAATATCATGTCTTTGAAATCTCGGTTAAAGGCTCTTCCCAACAATGACATCAAAGGACAACAAATACATTTCAAGGAATTATATTAATAACAACGAATAATAAAAACCGGCATTTTCGTGTTTCAACCGCGAAACAACTAATGCCCCCATTTTTCGTAAGCGGTTCACACGTGGCTATATTTAGCAATGAGGCGGAAGCAAAAATTCTCACAACATATCCTCTCGGATTTATTTATTTATTTATTTTCTCGAAAGCACCGTTTGCTCGCTTTTCTTTGCTCACCCCCACTAATTTCATTTTCTAGTAACAGTTATCGAATTCTTCAACAAAAATCACGATGTTACTACTTCATCTTCCCCCACCCCCCTTTCCACCTGTACCCTTTATGTTCGTCAACTTTATACGCATTCTGAACGAGGAAATGCAGAAGCAAAGCTAAAAGGAAAAACGATAATGGATGTGCGCTCGATGAAAAAAAAGAAAGGAAAACCGTTCAACAGTTTGCTGCACCAAAGTTGCGACCCAGTGCATTATCTGACAAAGGTTGTCCGCCAGGTCCCGTCAAGTCCCGTCAGGAGATAAGCATGTGTGCAAAGCACCGCGCATGATGCGCCACATAGCCGTCCGAGCCCGCGGAATTGACCGAGTAGCCCACGCCTTCTTTTTATTCTTCTCTGGCGGGTGTGACAGATTTTGTCGAGTTATTTAGCCATAGCTGCACAAAACACGACTTTGTTAGAATTATACCACTAGATATTGAAGGCCATTTTCAGCGAATGACGTTCACAATGAATAAAGTTCAACTTAAGTAAAGTCACTACGGATTCCAAGTGGTGCTCGCGAGGGTTTTAAACCTGTATACGCAGCGCTTCATTGAGGCACACAAAGCTCAAATATGGTATCAGTAAATATGAAACGCAACCGTGAAAAGACGGGCCACCGATGCCCTTGTTTTGACACTGCCGTTTTTATCGGAGCTCTCTTATCCACGGAGAGCCAACATAGAGGCAAGGTCGCGCGGGTCAACACGTTCTATCTCCCCGTATTTGTACGTCACTCCTTATCAGTGTCATCGCAAACGTGGTTGCAGTTGTGCAATTTTAGCCGGGGCTTTAGCGGTACTTGTAAGATAGCTTATTTAGAGCTCTTTACAGATACCATATCTACACGCAGCCAGAGGTCCGATAAGCAGGTCACTCGTGGCTATTCACAATTTCCGGGACTTTTGCCCCGAAATCAAGTACATATTTGCCCAGTTTTACAACCGTATAACCAGGGGATGAAACTGTAACGAAAACCGCTCGGAACCCCCCTTCTTTTTTTTTTTTTTCTTTTTCGAGGACCGTAACCGGAACCTAACCACAATTCACCGTCGGCAATTAACCGAGATCGTTCATGAACCGAAAAATGTGATTTCGGTTATCGGTTCGTACGAATCGGTTCAAGCGTGAACGCGAACAACTTTCGATGCGGTATCTCTACCGCTTTACAAATCTTTTCTTTTACAAATCAATCAACCAATCCGATCAGTCGTCACGTGTTTTTCATTGAGAAGTTGTGTATAGAAAATATACGGTCTTGTGCGCCTGGACCCATAATCGGATGACATATACGCATCGTATGACATGTATTGCGTACGTCCTTTATGAGCTATGAACTGTATTATTGTGATCATTTCAGATACGAAGCGTTGCACGTTGTTTGTTCCCACATCTGCTTGCTTAGCCGCTGAACGCACGCGGTTGCTCGTCAGAGCACGAGCGACATGAATATGTGCACGAGATAATAGAGAGGGAAACACATTATTTTACGGGGAAGGTCGCAAACGGCAAAAGCACGTCGAAGAAGGAGTTTACGCTTTCGTCCAACTGGCAGACGGCACTGCACGACACTTTGGGAGCGCAACAGATTAATATGATCATTTTTACGCGTTCGCACTTTGTGGCTCAGTTTGCGACATCTAAGCAGCATGTAGATACATCGTAGAGAAAAAAAAAGTAAATAAATAAATACCGATTCAACTGTATGGTTACCGGTACCCGTAAGATATTAAAACGGCGAACCCCGTAACAGTAACCGAAACCGCTCTAAGAGCTCTGACAATTAACCGATATTAGTTTCGGTTTCAGTCCCTGGTCGTAACGCGGGTAGAGCTGCTAATGTGTTTCCACACACGCGCGTACACAACACAACGTAGTAGCCAGTCACCTACAGAGCAAGACAGATTAGAATAAGTCAGACTTAGGTGGTTTTACAGTGAAGATACAGTTATAGATACAGTTAAGTTTACAGTGAAGATGGTACACTAGTAATTAACTTATAAGTCTGGTTCTGGAAAAATCCGGAAAAACGTACGCTGGTAAAACTCGAATTTATCCGAAAAATTCCGCTTTGGGGCTCCCGGCATAGGGCTCCCATTTACCACCATATATCTCTAATTAACTAATTAACTGTAATTATAAGGTTAAGGGGACCACCGGTTATGCGACTCTAGCGTTATAAGACAATATAAACAAAGAGATATACAGCTGGAGTCCACAATTCGACGGGTGCCTTCCTCAAGTCTAAGCAGGTTGACGAGTAGGAGTTATTTCTAGAGTCCATCCTCGTGACGTCACCAGTAACCACTGACTCCATTTGTACAGCTTTTAAAATGAAGTCAGATTCGCACACAACTAACGATCTCCTGAACCCGTTATGGCGAATTCGGGTGGTCATCTCATGGCAACACGGCGCCTGGCGCTCGGAAATTGCCCGCGCTGCATCACGTGACCGTTGTCACCCGCACGTGCGTGGCAGCAATCTAGCGGTTTTAGTCGCTTGGTCACATGGTCACCTCCAAACATGCGTCGAAAATGGAAAAATCAAGCTGAAAACGTCTTATATCGTGAAAACAGTGCTATGGCAAAAAGAAAAGAAGAGAGAAAAGGGAAAGAGAGGAAAAGAAGAGAGAAAAGGGAAAGAGAGGAAAAGAAGAGAGAAAAGGGAAAGAGAGGAAAGGAAAAGAGAAAAAAGAGAAAATAGCTCTGACAAAAGAGAAAGGACAAAAAAAGAGAGAAAAGAAGAACAAGAAAGAGAGAGAAGAGAATGAAGAAAGAAAAAAGAAAGAAGAGAAAAGAGGAAAAAGACGAAGAAAAAAGAAAAGTTCCCACGAAATGATTACCCGAATTCGCCATAATAATAATATTCCAACCTTCTATACTCACGAAATTTTCCCACTCTGAAATGGGCTTGAAGTCTCGCTTGTCCTTGCATACATTCAACCTGCACCGCGGTGCAACTGTGGCTGTGAGTGGACGTGGATAGACGGATATATGTACGGACGACAGCAGGAAGGAGTGGCAGATAGGGGGTTACACCACGCGTCCTGGGCGGACTTCATAAGGGGCAACATGTGCCGACATATGCGTATCGGAAGCCTGTCGAGAACCCATCCTCAGACAGCACAACTGGTGAGGGATTCGAACCCAGTACCTCCAATGTTTAGCGTGACCCTGGAATCACTGAGCAGGAGCACTAGGACGCGACTCTCGTCATTTCCAAACAGTCGTATTTCCGTACTCCAGACTTCATAATAAATGAGCAATGAATAACGAATAAAAGTATACGATATTTTACAAAAAATCTATAGGAAAAAATCTCTAAAACAAACAAAAATGCTACCAACGTGCAGTATAAATCCAGCAGTTCACAGACGGTTTCAAATGAGCTCAAAACCCCACCCCACGAAACACAATTTTATCTTTTCTGCCCGTAATCTAACCTATAAGGTAAATGATATCCGAAAAAAAAAATCTACAGAAAGCAAAAAAGAAAAATCACTATCGCGCACTGATTCGCAAGCGAGAGTCCACGTGAAATGAACATAGCCTTGAACATCCTAAAAAAAAACATAAAATGAACGTTTTATATTTAAGATGATCGATTATTGTGGCCATATACTCGACCGATATAATTTCGATTTTTAATCCCAGCGTATTAATACAGCCAATGAATCAATATCTCATTTCTCGACAACATTAGAGGGCGGAACCGAGACCTTGACGTGTCCTATTGAGCCGGCCAAATATATCCGCACTACCGGTTGCACGACGGACACGCCAACTTACGATTGCGTGTACATACTGCTCAGGGATTATGTGGCATGCTTGCCAGAGCCTATATTGGAATCGATTTCTACGGAGGAAACCCTATCACCGTGAGCGGACCAGTCCAATCCAATAGAATAGGACGCAATCCAATAAAAACAAAATACCAGTGATGGCCACTAACTACTTCTACAGTCGTTTAACTATAACTACTAACTACTTCGCGATGGAGTAGTTTAACTAGTAGTTCAACTGCTTTTCAGGGGAGGTAGTTAAAACTACTTCTTTAACTACTGCAATGTATTTTAAATACATATATAACTACTTAACGTGTCCAACATCACCAATCCCATTCTATAGTGTCCTTGGACACCTAAATATGAATCACAAGCAGTGATAAAAGTGAAGATTTAGTACACATGCACGGCACAATTGTTCTGCACCTCCGTTCTCATCAATCGAGTAGCTCTCAAGGTAAAAGTCTGAAGCACAGTCGTGCCGTAAAGCTTGCGGCAAAATCGGAAGTAGTTGGCGCCTGCAGTAACCTAACTACTGTAGCTAACTACTCGAAATAGTAGTTTAACTAGTAGTTGCCACTACATTTCTGCAAGTAGTTGATAACTACTTTTTAACTACAATCAGGTAGCTTAACTAGTAGTTTAACTACATGTAGTTAACTACTGGCCATCACTGCAAAATACGATGCATTAAAGGAACTGTAAAACGAATGGCAAATCTGTAGGAACGGTACGCTTTTCTGAAAGGTTGTAACTTAGACGGCTAATAACCCTGTCACACGGGCAGTGGCCAAAGACCGTTGCAACCAAGGACCATTGAAAATGCGCGTAGCGCCATCAAGCGGGTAACGCGTCAACTTCTCAACGAGCATCGGACCCCATGTTTCCTGATAGGTTGACACATGACACGCTAGGGAGTGCTACCTGCATTTTCAATGGTCATCGATCTCAGTGGTCGTTGAAGACTGCACGTGTGACCATGGTATTAGACGACATAGCACCGGCTGTGCTGCCTGAGGTTCTCCCTGGGTTTTTTTCCGAAGACGTTCCGGACGAATATGTCGGCAGAGTTCCTCCTGAAGTCGGCCCAGGACGCATATACTAACCCCCATGTCTCTCACCCCATCCTGCTGCCCTCTCTCTCCATCTGTACGCCACTCATAGCCACAGTTGTTTCGCGGCGCTAACAAAAATAAAAAAATAAAAAACTTAGACGCTTCAGATAGGCAATAGTTATACTGTATATTGATCTTTTTTTTTTTTTTTTCAGCAATCGAATTTCAGAGATTGCTGCGCCAAGCAAAGCTCTCTGGGATTTTCTTAAGTCTTCTATCGAATTAGATTTCCACGTGAGGCGTGCCAGCCTGTAGGTGTGGCGACATGCTGCACGTAAAGTCACTAAATAAGCTTCGCTTCAGAGTATCGACACTGGTGTCTCCAAGGGAGAGCAGGAGCGCCATCTTGTTTCCGCACCACACCGGTACCATCCCCATTGGAGGATCAAAGATGGCTAACATAATGCTCTTTGTGGGATAGAGAAGCGCGTATAATTGTTGCGCGATAATCCACGTATTGTCAAGGTGAGCTCAAGACCGTAAACCTTGATGAGCTGCTTGCAAATGAAAGGAACATTTCACCCGCGCACGATAGATGGCATCGTGCGCTAAAGTGCGCAAGAAGTGCGCGTGGCAGGTCCCCCAAACTCACCTCGGAAGAGCGTGCAACGAAGAAGGCCGCCACTAGATACCCCATTGTTGCCGTTCCGGATCACTTCAGCGCGCTAAGTTTAGCGGCAAAATGTTTTTGTTGTTTCTGCGAATGAATCTAGTCTTTATATGTCCAAATAAAACGCGTATAACAACTTTCTGCGTCGTGTTTCACTTTTTGGTCCCGTTTTTAAACGTGTTGAGCATCGGAAGGATCTAGTGCACGGCTGCGTGCATCACACAGCGTACCTGTCGTACCAGGCGCCGCAGGCGCAGTCGTCCATTTCTCCTTCGGTGACTTGGCCTGGCTTGGATTGTGCTTCAACTGGATCTTTAGCGCGCTACAATCAAACGCAAGCCAACGTCTGGTAACAATGGGGTATCTAAGGGCGGCCTCCGGCATTGCACGCATCGGGATAGGAACAAATACATGGGAAAATGGCGACCTTGGGGGACCTGGCGCGTGGGTAGCGTGGCGCGGAAACAAGATGGCGCATACTCGCTCTTGGAACTCAGTGTCGATACTCTGAAGCCTATTTAGTGACTCTAGCTGCACGTCCCGAGGGGTAAGACCACGACCTATACTAGATTATAACGACCATGTCGTATAGGCACCCTTTCCCATGCAGCGCCGCATTTTTGGAAGATAGCGGTGGCGCTACTTATCGTCCCAGTTATTGCTTCCTCAACTTCTATATAATACTTTGTACTTCAGCTTACCTTAGTATTTCTGTACAAGCGGTGGATATTCCACAGGTGTTTCAATATGAGGTTGATTATCATCATCATTCTACGCGTTTTCGTAGGAGCTATTGCTGTCGTCTGCTACGGTAGTCCTACATACGCTTCTGCGCGTTCAGAGTTCAAATTTCCATCGTCCAATCGTGATGCAGATCTCGCGTGCCGATGAGTAGCGCTCCTAGCGGATCGTGCGGACGGGCCCCTCATAGGGGTTGCCGATTATGATATGGCCGTTATAATCTAGTAGGTCGTGGGTAAGACTGCGAATAATTTCGACCACTTGGGGTTCTTTTGACTTTTTTTTTTGGGGGGGGGGGGTCGTGAGCTTTCGGATTTTTTTGGGGGGGGGTTTCTGGGGTACCGAAGGTGAGTGCCTGTCTCCTAGCAGGGTTTGGACGTTGCTATAGGTGTGAGTGTGAGGACGTTGAGGGTGTGAGCCAGCATTTGCTGATATCCCTGTCACACGGGCAGTCTTCAATGATCATTGAAACCAATGACCATTGAAAATACGTGTAGAGACACCAAGCGTGGAACGTGTCAACTTGCCAAAGAGTATTGGATTCAGTGTTCCCCGACAGCTTGACACGTTACACGGTGGGTGGCGCTACCGCATTTTCAATGACGACTGGTTTCAATGATCATTGAAGACTGCCCGTGTGACAGACGTATGATACCTTTTCTTCAACTGCCATACTATTCAGTGAACGGTACTCCATGCGGTCCGATGAAATCCAACGAGATCCAACGTAATCCAATAGTACCCAATACAATTCAAGCATTCCCAACAGAGGTCTATAGCCCCGTTCAACTCGAGAAGGAAAATAAATCTAGTCCGTCATCTACATACGGCTACAGAGGCGTTTGAGATAGGGAAACACAATGGCGCGCCAGCAGAAATACTGCAGCGCCACCGTGAGGGAGAGCTCGCGTAAGGCCATGCGGCCAGATGATGGGTTACATTATCTGGCGGAGGAGGGAGAGTGACGTCTTCGTGCCCAGCCGTCCTATTTGCGCGGCGCAGTAATACATTGAGAGCTGACAGACTTGATTTCTTTTCCTTCTTAAGTTGAACACGACCATAAATGCTTTCTATATCTAATTCATTAGTAGTATTATAATTCCAAACAGAATTTAATAATATCCAGCGCAATCCGACAACACAACCCAGCGATGGTAAAAAACCGAAGCAATAACATCTAATGCGATTCAGTACCAATACACAAAATTAAATTTGCCTGTCCGAATGTTTTGCACTGTCACGGTGACGGACTTCCTGGTTATATATTGACGTGCCATGGATAACTTGTATGACAAGGCTATACGTCAAACGTTTAGATGGGCGGTCAGTTGTGTAATATTTATGCGAATGCTGCTACAGACTTTTTTACTTCGCTACTACACGGGTGAGTTCAACAACGTGACGTCATAGCCACGTGACACGCGAAAGAGGGAAAAAAAAAAGTGAAGTAACGTATTTCCGGATTGCATTTGCTAAGGCTTCCGACAGCAAAGCTAGCGTTACGTCGTACGACCTTCTGTATCCGATATTCCGGTCATTTTTACGTCGGCCGTTTCGTATACAAAAATAAGAAGAAGACACAAAAATAAAAATGAAATAAGACTTAGTAAAGTAGCACGTGCTACACGCAGTGCAGGACTGAATATGGATCTCTGCAATAATGATGTAAGTGAAAATTTGTACTTTGGAAAAATAAGAAAACTTGGAAATATTTTTGTTTTTTTCTTTTGTTTTTGCTGCGTATTACTGCATCCGTTTGCGAACGGAGCAATGCACGCATGTTTTTGCACATGTGCACGTAAAGTACAAGTAGGTAACTGGTTTACGTCGTTATTGCAGAGAGACATTCTATTACTCAAAATATGCTGCTATGAAAAACAGCTTCACGTTACTATTATTTCAGTTACTTAGGCATGAGTCAGACTTTTTCTATATCTGATTAACATTATGTGAATCGCATCTGGCCATGTTTAGGTTTATTCATGTTTAGGTATATTCCTACCAAGTAGCAAACTCATATCACCTAAAAAAACGTTACCCGGGAGAATCAAAGCTCATGCTGATGAACATGCAAATCCCATAAAAATATGCCTCATGCGTCATTACGGGGGTGCGGTCCGCACTGTGTGACGCGACGGAAAGGGCTGACGCGCCGTACCAGTGCATAGATGCCTTTCACTGTGGCGACATGAGACATTTATGACTGTCCCACACGGTACGATACGATAAGCCATACGAAGAAATTGGAGCTCTAAGGACAGAGGGCATAAAGAACACGCGTACTTTGTACCAGCAAGCCCACTCAGCCATTCTAATCAACATGAGGAGCACTCTGCAAGCACCTGTTTTTTTTTTTTTTTTTCTGCCCGTGGTATGATGTTGTTATGTATCGCGTAGGGGTTCAATATACACTCCTAAAAAAAACGGGTGTACAGTAACTCCTTTGTGGGGAGTACACCCCTGCCACATATATCACTCCCCTTTGAAAAGAACAATTACTCTCAAAAAGGAGTCTCCACACTCCCTAGGTGACTCAAACAGCTCCCGCACCCTACGACTCCACTGCTTATTAGAGATCTCTGGTACCCTGTCCGATTTTTATGCAGGAAGCCCCCCAACCCGACCTCAAGGGGGCGGTCGCCTCCCCCTCTTGCCCCCCACCCTCCGACGCCCCTGCTCAGCCTGACATGTTTTTGGCTTCATTTTCGTACGATCGTCTGCTGTTCCTGTACTGTCGTCTGCAACTCCCGCACGTTGATCCGCAACTCTGCAGCTAAGAATACGTGCAACGCCGTATCAAATCTTTAATCTAAACGCGCGTTGCAACACAGGGATAAAGAAACCAGGATATGACCAGCACCCGATAAGCAACGCAGCATCAATATGCAGGAGGAAACATTACCGAGCCAAACTACGCGTAGAGACCAATATCGTTACAGCCACCCGTTCAAGACGGGTTCCACACGTCCGCGATAGATTGTCGTCTGCTAAAAAAGTTACCGCGCCAAAAAAGAAGCAGACGCGTTTCTGCTTCTTTGATCACCTACGGGAAAACCCACGTTCGAAGCAGAAGCCACCAGTGAACACACGCAGCAAGTGAGGTCCTTCTGCCAATATTCGTCTGCTAGCGCCGTGCCACGACCACGTGACAATATGGTATGACGTCACTGAGGCGTGGGTGTGGAAGCGAGTGAAGCGAAAAGGGGAAGGGGCTGACATTTAAAGCTGGGATCAACTGCACATTTTTCGTACGCAAACTTAAATCAACGCCACGGCCAACGCTCTGGGGGCCTGACTGGGATCTGTCGGAGGAAGACCCAGGAAAAACCCCGGACAGCACAGCCTGCAACGGGATTCGAACCCGGGTACCTCCACATTGCTAAAACTTCATTCTACCCATAGGACCAATCACGTTGAATCGCATCGCCTTCTGCTTCACTCTATAGTATCATGCACTATATTCTTCCGTGTTCAATCAACCGCATTCCTTTTTTTTTTTTTACTTCGAAGTGACAGGTCCTTAAGTATACTTTTTCAAGAACTTGTCATTTCGAAGTGTCTCAAAAGTTTAACTTCCGGTGTTGGTGACAGCTCACAATCCGTTCTCTCCCCCATTTTTTTTCAAACAAACACGACCTCGCGAACACACAGAGTCTTTCCTTTTTCTTTTTTATCGCTTTCAATAAGGGTGCTATTTATATCTGAAAGCGCACAACAGCCTCTTATCCGTTATACCGATCCGCGGCGTGCGTAGAGGTAAATCGCTTTTTTTTTCTTTTTTTGTCATATCCGGGCACACGGGCATCGAAGAAAATCGATGCCGTTCAAAGCGGTCATTATATAAGAGGGTTGATAGAAATTGTGGGTCAAGGTTCCATTTGAAACGACGCTGAGCGGACTTTGACAAGCACTGGACGCCAGAGAAGCTCGAAGGCTGCAATCTAGGTTACAAAGAATCACCCCTCTTCCGTTGAAGGTGACCGACGACTAAACGTGTGTGAACACAGCCTTCGAAAAAATCGATTGCTCACAATGAAATATAATAGTGAAAATGCGTGGATAATAAAAAATGACATTCTATAGTCGACATGTGGTGGTTACGAGGACTACCCTTTTCCCCGATAACGTAATACACCACTGTGACAGTACCGCTTTCGGTTGAGAAGAGTGTCTCTGGCACAGCCAGATCCATCGGGAAAATGTTGTAAAATAAATTGTACACAAACTGTAAACACATGAGGCGAGAGTAATCAGCACACGAAACGTGTTACATGTGTTTAGTGCAGTTTAAACGCAACATTCGTAGCGCTTGTTCAGAAAACAGAACAAAATCTCGTTAATTCGAATCTCGTTAACTCAAAATCACCCCTTAATTCGCCTGCAAGGTTCAATTAACCTGGTCCCACTGCAAACCTGTCTTCTAACCGAGGTTAAGTTCAAAACGCTCTTCACTATCGTATTTTGTCTGCTATAATTTGAATTCAGATAATTCAAAATCGCCGTTAGTTCACCCCAGTTTTCCTCGAATACAGTCAAACTCCTTTACAACGAAACTCAGGGGACAGCAAGAAAAATTCGTAGTAAAGGTATTTTCGTTAAAAAGGATGTCCATTATTGGACCTATAGGGCTCCAGCGGGACCGCAAAAAAAATTGCTGTAGTGGTATTTTCGTTAAAAAGGTGTTCGCTATAAAGGAGTTTGACTGTAGCAACGCCCAAGTGCACTTGGTCTCACTGCAACCCGATCTAATTAAAGATAAAAACGAGAGTCACTGTCGCATTTTGCTGCTTAAAGAACTTTGCTGAACGCACCACTGCGCCGACGACGCCGAACGCAATAATCCTTTCCGAGTACTCGACGGAGACGCCCAAAAATTTACGCAACCCAAGCTGTCGAGCGCCGCTCCAACGGCCCGTCGCGTGCCTTTTTTCTGCGCATGCCTGACAATCCACCATTATTTCATCTGGAGGTCGTCGTGGACGTTTCGCAAGGCCGTTAGCCCCCCCTCCTTCCTCCTCTCTCTCTTTGACAACACCTCTTCGCTACCTGACACACACACACAAAGAAAAAAGTGAAAAAAAAAGGCGATCTGGCTTGGCTAGGCTGCTGGCTATATAGCGACCAGATGGCCTCCCCTCCGGCGCGCAGTGCAATGCACCCTCTTGCTCTTTTTTCCGCAACGATTTGAAGCAAATGTTCCGTTTCGAGGTTGCTCTCTTTCCAATGGCAGATACGTGAGTCACTTTACTGCGTATACGGAAAAAAATAAACTGTAAACACGTCGTTAGCGCCGGGCCGGTAAAGTCGTTCGGTTTGGATATTGCGAACGTGCGCCGGGTATCATTACTATATATTTTGGAGCTTTTGAAAGGTTGGGAAGTATATACACGGATACGGGGCCGTTGCGCTTCGGTTGCTTCGTTCGGAATACGAGGATAACAACGATCTCGTCGAACCGTATAGTAATTCCATCGTCTTAAACGGACTTTGTCCATCCAAGCTCGGCGTTTGGCATTGAAGGGGACTGCGGCATTTCGGCCCCGAGTTAAGCTGGGTGAATGGGTGTGAACTTCCGTCGTTAAGTTTTGGAAAGCATGCCAAAGTTTTCTCTATATATTTTTATCTTTCAGTTAATCAATCGTTATATTTTTCTCGTCAATATTCTGGAGCGCAGTACACTGCGTACGTGACGAAATAATCTATCAAAGTGTGTCAACCTATTTAAAGTTGCTCCCCAGACTTGACAGCGCAGATGCCAATATTACTCAGCATATTGTTGGCACCGCACCAGCATTACCCCGTTGGAACAAACCGTTTGTCTGCCAACCAATTCCGGCGAATATCTACTGCGACGTGTCAAGTACCCCTCCCGACAGAGACGATAAAATTTTAACGAACCCCGGCACAAAGTGAGGGTGTGGTTATAAATACGACCGGATCAATGAGAACACTCTCTTAAGAGGGTTCGATATAAACGGCTTGAGAGACTTTAATCGTGGAGCCATATGTTTGCAGTACCTATTCCATTTTGAACGTCGTATATAGTCGGGTATTCTTCGAGGCTTGGTACAGAAGTGCGGGAAGGCTATGATGGTAAGATAAGGTACTAGGTGGACTGCTGATAAGACTGATACGGAAGTGATATTGGGGGAAAGACATTCAATGTTTTTTTTTTTATTTCGTGTTAGCGCCGCGAAGCAACTGGTGCTATGAGCGGCGTACAGACGTGGACAGATGGAGTGAGGACAGGAGGAAGGAGTGGAGGACAGGGGGGGTTAGTATGCGTCCTGGGCCGACTTCAGTGGAAACTGCGCCGTCTGGAAAGTCTCCGGAAAACCCAGGGAAAACCTCAGACAGCCCATTCGGTGGTAGGGTTCGAACCCACCACCTCCCAGTCCTCGGCGAGACCTTTGCTACCACCAACGAGAGGGACGTCTTAACCCTCTCGGCCATGCCGCTGTAATGGAGTGCGGGTGGAGGTGTGATGGGGAGTAGTTGCGCGACTCAGGTTAATTCGAATTGAATGATAATTCGAACTGAATGATAATTCGAATTGTTGATAATTCGAATTGTTGATAATTCGAACTGAATGATAATTTGAACTGAATGATAATTTGAACTGAATGATAATTCGTGGCATTACACCGCCAGAAAATTTTGAAATCAAACAACTACAAGCTCATAAAGTCAGGAGGGAATTCGAAAATAAACCCGATTATACCCGATTCGGACCGAAGCAATTCGTTGACAGGCAGATATCCGCTGCTTATTTACATCACATTACCTTATTTACATCACATCGCGGTATGTCGACATCACCTGATCTACTGCTCGTACAGTCCGCTGCACCTTGTCTTGTGTGTGGCCAAACGCTATTATATGTGAGGGCTATAATTGCTGGGATTTCCCCACAGCAATTAGAGTCCCGACGTATACGATACCGTTCCGTGTGAAACTCACGCGAACATTAATAGTCTATTTCATCGGCGACCACAGGCGCAAGAACATGCCACGCCAACAAACGCGAGAAAAATCACGATGCATCACCACCACCACCACAACAAAAACAATAAATACACTCATGATGATGAATGGGGAAATTCACAGAAAGAAAGTCATCAATGCTAAACACGAACGTCGACAACCCTTAAATAGGACCGTGAGTAAATACAACTCGAACGTGCGTGTTTTGTCCTCCCACGTGGCGAGAAGGGCTTAACAAAAGCACGTTAAGTGAGACAGATTGCCGTACGTGGAATGGCGGGAATAAATCGTGTATATATACAACGATAACTCACTGTCAGATTGTTACAGGATCGATGGGAGAGAAGGATTTACCTCTCGCGTCGGTGTCGCCCTCGCTCTCAACTGCATCAATGACGCTGGAACATTGATTTATATATAGAGTGAAACCCTCGTTAATATGACCCCCGATAATCTGACATACGCGCTTTACGACCATACTCCTGGGGAACAATGCAGTGAAACCTCAGCAAATCCGCCCCTCCCGTTAATATGACAATTCCGCATTATGACCAGAATTTTCGGGAACGGCCATGGTCATAATAACGAGGGTTCACTACAGTGAACTCTCGTTAATATGACCCCCGATAATCTGACATACGCGCTTTACGACCATACACCTGGGGGACAATGCAGTGAAGCCTCAGCAAATCCGCCCCTCCCGTTAATATGACAATTCCGCATTATGACCAAAATTTTCGGGAACGACCATGGTCATAACAACGAGGGTTCACTGTATTCCGTGTCAGCGCCGCGAAGCAACTGTGGCTATGAGCGGCGAACAGATGTGGACAGATGGAGAGAGGACAGCAGGAAGGAGTGGGGGACAGGGGGGGTTAGTGTGCGTCCTGGGCCGACTTCAGGAGGAACTGTGCCGACATTCGTCTGGAAATAGTCTTCGGAAAACCCAGGGAAAAACCTCAGACAGCGCAGACAGTGGTAGGATTACCAACGCACCACATCTCAGTCTTCAGCACGACGTTGGCTGTATTAAATCAATTGAAGTGAATTGAAGAGAGAACAACTATGTTGTCCTCAGAGCTGTGGTTAATTTTTCGACCGTGGTCAATTTTTCTGATCTAATTGCGTTCCGAGAAACAGAGCTTTTGTAGTGCTGTAACAGTATTAATTGCTCAACACTGGGTGGATTTGAACGTGATATGGTTCGTTAAATGTATTCGTCGCGTGTCTTCCGCATGTGCCTTTTTACTTGCTCCCTTTCTGTGGGCTTTAAAGGGACGGTCCCATCCGTTGTCCTGTCGATGTTTCAAAAACTATATGGTGTCATTTTGACCAGTGCCCACGGTGTCGAAAATCCCACACGAAATAGTGGCGCAGTTTGACTCGATGGGATACGCGACAAGAGTAGGCGCCGGATGTTGAGAGTATGCCGGAATTCCCTGTCCTGAAAGAGGCGAAAACGTCATTCCCTACGCCACCAATCACAGCACGGCGCTGAGAAAAGGAATGCCGCGGCGGTGCGGGCGTCTGGACGTCGCCTTTCTCCTCTCCGCGAAGCCCTCTCACTCCTCCGGTTAGGGAGTGACGTCAGGCTGACCTCGTTGTCGCTAGAGCCTCCGCAGCTGCGGAAGCGGCGCTGAACTTTTAAGATTCGCTTATTTAGCGTCTAAGCACTTTTGGGAAGGTAATCTTTGCCAACTAGATTGTCGGCCTGTGCCGAACATTGTCGGCTTCATACGTGGGTATCTCCATGCGACCGTCCCTTTAATGTACTGCTTGCCCTGATGAAATGCCCTGTAATGCCCTGAAGGAGCTGTACCATTATTGTGTTTGAGGGTAGGCAGCATGCCGTACGGGACGATTAGTCGGAAGAAACAATATTGCAACGCCTTGAAGTTTCAGACAGGATATATCGCGAGCTGTCGACTTCTGACACGTCTGTCGGAAGCAGTACAACATTCCGTATAGTTCCCATTCCCTTTTACAAAATATATTTTCGTAACTCTGTGCTAAAAGACACGAACTCATATCCCTTCCGCGCTATATTTAAACGAGAATGAATCACACGCACAAAGTTTTCGAGCCATGACAAACATGGAATCGGCCTTCCCCTATCGCTTTGTGGTATCATTTGCATTAACCATTTTAACGGATGTATTTGATGTGTAGTGGCTCAACAACATCTATAAGGTCATAATGCGCCAAAGCCCTGATAAAATCTCGGTAACACAGTATGTTATGTTTCGTTTAATATATAGATCAATTTGTGATATGCCCTATCACATGTGTCGGGAAAAACTGTAGTTGGCAGAAGGGATACAGTGACTAATGCGATCGCAAGGGACATAAGAGAAGCATTTGAGCTATTTTAACGATGTATTTGATAACCATTTTCCGTGTTACTTCACAACTATTTATGTGTATGGATAACTTACTATTGTATCTCTGTGCACATCACTGCTTCCCTTCCTACTGATATCATTATCTTCCTCTTTCTTTCTTCTCTCCCCGCCCCTGTAGAGTTACACCTAGGTTTGCCACCAGGCCGGTTATTTGCTCGCTCTGCCGGTTGCCGGTAGGAAGGTGATACCGGCAGCGTTTTGCCGGTATTTGTTGCTCAATACCTTTTCACAAGGGCTTTTGCGAGGTTTTCGCTTCAACATTCCCCTACAGCTTGAATAAATCTGGAGCAAAGTCCCAGCTCCGCAGTCACCAGTCATTTTCTTATTTATTCATTATTATTATTATTATTATTATATTACTATATCCCGGTCATATTTAATAGCTTGCCGCAGGATTCCCTTGATTTAGGTTCAATTTAAGCTTTAAAGGCTTTGCTGCGCTCTGTAGCAGGTACTATAAAGACGATTTGAGATATACCTTTGTGATGTGTTTTGAGGGTTTTCCAGGGTTGTTGGATTTTTTGTGAATATCAATGGTGGTTCAATATCTGTATTTTAGTGCTTGCGTTTTACTTTACTGTTATCAATGTTTTAACTTTAAGTATTGAGTGCGCCATTGGCTGTTACCTGCCCACAAGCCCCAAGGCTTAGGCGGGTACTGTTGTAATCATGATACTCTTAGACTAATAAAAATTGAATTGAATTGAATTGAATTATTATTATTATTATTATTATTATCATTGTTATTCATCAAGTCTTGTGTTCGGAGGGGACAAGATGAGTGGTTGTGCAAAGCTATTGATGGTTGTGTCGAGCCAGATAGAACTTAGGCCGTATACAACCATCATGAGATCTCTTCCTGCAAAGAAGAGTTTGTGTGCATCGATGCGTTTTTCAGAGTAAATAACAATCCGGTTGCTCCAATACGATCCAGTGTACCGTTCATGCCTGTTTATAGCAATTTCTAACATCAATGATCCCGCCACACACAGGAACTTGTTTCCTCGTATTATCTCTCTGTCTCTGTGTGTCCTCATCCATCCCTCGCCCACTTTCCCTTTCCCGCGAGCATTTCCCCTTTCCCTCTATACCACCTCCTCTCCCTCAGCCGGTATTTTTCACTACGAAAGGTGGCAACCCTAGTTACACCTAGAGGGTATTACAAATAAATAGTTGCGTAGATCGGGCGTTTAGCAGGACCAAGTCTGAGCTATCCGGCGATCCTTCGCTATACCGCTCCCGCTTATAACGAAGATTGCTTACAACGAACAAATATCGTATTACGCGTACAAGCGCAAACATTTTTGGTTGATTAATTCTGTGTTTTTTTTTGGCGCAATAACAACAAGATTTTATTTTTCAATTCGCTGCGTTAATTATTGTTTATTTATCAGTTCAGTTCCATGGTTTTGTATTGCTGTGATTTTGACTGTGACCGGTTGATTTTGACAGAGGAGATGTTCGAAAAAGGAAACCACTACCTAATGTGGCATACTGCTAAGATAATAACCATATATAATATATAAATGTAATTTAACATAAATATGTAATAAATTCCGTGCACGCTGGACTATACGTGCGTCATATTACTCAAAACCTTGCACTTTGCGGTTCAAACACATCCGCCCAAGCAGCACAATGTACTGAAACTTGAGTGCAATAGGGGTGGACGGTATGTGTCTTATCAATGTTCATTAGTTGCACGGGCCTGTTCAAGGCCTTCCACCTACCCGTCCACCCCTATTGCACTCGACTTTCAGTACATTGTGCTGCTTGGGCGAACTTGGTTATGCCGCCCCCTATCCTATAACATATCTTATCGCATCTTCATTTCGATTCGATTCGACTTTACTTGCGCAAAGATAACAGAGATCGTATCTTCATTGAAGACCCGCCTGCACATTTATTATGACGGGTGGCAGAGAACAGAAATTCTGTCACCCACTGGTCCATCTCTTGGTGTTGCATGTTTCAAAACATCACGGACACTGCCAGGTGTAGAAAAAACACACACACAGTGGATGAGAGAACAATGGCTTATCTGCCTCGTTCCGTCACTATTTACTTCTGCAACAATAGCCATTGTTACTAGAAGGGAGCAGGCTATACAGAACATCCTGATATTGGGACAGAAAATACGGGGCGATATATCGTGCGGCATATGGGACAACACTCTGTGTCATTGCTTATGGATACTCGGGAGATTTTCTTTTCGGTCAAAACTGAGATGTATTGTGTGCGCAAAAAATGCAAACTTGCACAACGCACCGGGTGTCATTTCTCGACAGCTGTTCGAAATAACGGCGGTCCCCTATACGGGGCTTATTTATTTATTTATTTGGTCATGCCTATACAGGTCTAAGTGGGAGTGGGCGTACGGGCTCTAGCCTTGGCTTCGTGCTTCAATATCGAGAGTATTTTTCACAGCGGACGACAGGGGGAGACATTTATTTTTCTGACACGCTGATGCGCTACGAACTAAACCCGAGAAAAGGGTATAGAAACCTCCGGAGAGAAGGCAAAGGAATAAATGAGGGCTTACTGACACAATTTCCTCGTGTGGCTATCTCTACTGATTCCATGTCTCTCAATTGTCTGTACCCTTGTCTCGGGTTTAGTTCGCAAAAACGGACGGACGGACAGACAGAGAGCCAGCGGAAAACAGTGGAGAGGGAGGAGTGAAAGGGAGAGGGTCAGGAAAGACCTCAGACAACGCAGCCGCCGGCAAGATTCGAACCTACTACCCACGCAGTCTTCGGCATGACCTTAGTGTGCCATCAAATTATGCACTCCCTGCAGCTACATGAATGCACTGACATTTCTGCAAATGTGGGAACAGCGATGTTTCATTGATTTTTTTATTTTTTTAACCCCCCTCTACCTAATGTGCTCTTCCTGACATTCTTTCTTTTGAAAAAGCCGTTGGCAACCATTACCCTCGCCCTCGAAACACATATAGACGTTACACCTCTCACTCCTCCTACGTTCGGTAACCCGTACAGCACGAGTCACAGAGGCCGTGTCATCGTGGGGGCGCCACCCGTCCCTCGTTTTCTGTCCCGCACCGTTTGTAGTCGACGCAAAAGAAGCAAAAAAGATTACCGTTTCTGCGTGTAATTATCCAAAAGACGGCATCCAATCCACTTAGCTACGTTGCCACAAATAAAACAAGACCCAACTAACCGAGCTCCCGGTCACGTGACTCAGAACAATGCCTCACAGGAGACACGGAAGAGGAGCTTGCACGAAGCAGACACAGTCGAGAGCAAGGTCAATTTCGCAGACGACAAATTATGCTCCGGCTTTTTTTTTTTTTTTGTACTAATTCTGGCGTACCTGTTCCACTGACTCAGAATTTTTGCACTTCGCACGAAAGTGTGTTACGTTGGCTTTCGTAGAGGCGTGCAAATGTGTCTGCGAATATGCGTTTGCAGACTGCACATCGTGCCGTTGCATGGTGTTCGTCATCTGATTTGGGGAATCGTGCTATCGACTTTTTCTTTTCCCTTTTTTTTGCCGGGACATCTACTTTGTCGTTTCATAGACGTTATGCAAAAAAAAAAAAAAAAGAAAGAAGAACACGAGATCATTACAGCAGCTGTCTTTATTCAACGAGAAAACTAAAGTGTAATCTGCGAACATAGCAGAAGACATGAAGTCGACATATGCCGGCAGTGCTTTACTCACTGCAAATTTTGCCATGTTTGGTAGTTTCAATAATTGGACAAGAGCTATGGTTCTGACTGCACCCAAAAACATTTAGGTAAAACCAACACTATTCATGCGGTAATAGACCAAATTCATTCAAATTTCTGCCTCAACACAGTTTTTACCATGTTAGCAAAAGACAACAGCTATCTAGCGACCTTGATCCGAAGGCGCATCAGAAAACTTTTCGAGAGACTTTTCGTCCACAGGACAGGGCTGAAGTACAATCGTGAGACTTGTGAAAGCGGTATAATGCAAGCGTTCCGTTATCTGCCTCTCGAAACACAAGTTGATGGTGCACCCTGCTCATCGTTATCAGTCAAGAAGCGAAGATAAACGTTGACAGTTCATTATCTCCCAGTCCCAAGGCACGGTTAGAAATTCTCGGGTGCAACGATACCCAGAGCATGCTCCGGCGAGCCAAAAAGATGATCCCGTCCAACAGGATCAACAAACATGGGGGGCTGCCTTGGAAAAATATTTGCCCTGCATAACTAAAAATTGCGGTGAGCTGGAATAAGTCTGTCTGTCTCCAACTGCGCAGCAATCAGGCTATCTTCCTGTTTACCGTCCTATGGTCAAACGAGCGTAGCCGTATTCTCGGTACGCACGCGCTCTGTAATCTGGTAACAATTTTCTCAGCAGAGGACATCTTGTAACAACCTATTTCGCAGACGACACTCTCGTTCAACTTCGAACAAAAAAAGGAAAAAGAAAAGAAAACATTACATGGCCCTTTCTCTTTTTAACACTTTCTTAACTGCAGCGTAACCTATTATAGCTCTCTGTGTACAAACCTGAAAGTCATAACTGCATTCCAAGGAGCAAAAGCCGAACCAGGTTCCGTGTCCAACACAAACAGGACACCGAAAGCTGCACCTATTTACGAAATTCCCGCTTTCGTGGGTCCAATTACCGGTACGGTGCGATTACCCGAGATAAACGACCTCCCCGTGCCAGAGTCAACAAACATGTTGACTGTAAACAAAACGATAACTCAAACTTCGCTTAGGACGATCTAAAAATACATTGTCAAACAAAACAACAGACGAAATACAAAACCTGCACATACAGTGTAGAGTACGGCGCTCACCTGAGATACACCTTTGAAGTTTCCTCCGTGGTAACTCCCAGAAACGCCACTGGTTCCTTGTCCGGCGTTCACACAGACACGACAGGTGGTGGTCACAACAACATAACTGTACACCAGGCAACGCAAACTTTTAAACTACGAAATTACTTCCAAAGATGGTCAAACATGCACCGTAGGCGGAAGACGAAATCCAACCTCTCCGACTGCTACGTTCACGGACGGGCAGACGCTAACATTCCTTCTCCTTCTCGGCGCCAGAAGGCGCAACCTGGTGCAACCTGAAGTAGGCCAGGTTCTCGAAGAAGGAGGGCGCTGCCGACATATCCACCAAACGCTTCACGCATCGCTGCTTCGTCTGCTACGGGAGCCCCCTTTTAAAATTAAACCCTTATCGAAAGCGAGGCTATTTTTACAACACAATTGTGACAATTAGATGAGCGGTTCACCGCAGATAACATTGTACTCCTGCTCAAGTTGATGAAAAAGTTCCCCGCGAACAAAGGGGGTCATTTGTGATGCAGATGCAGAAATTGTTTGTTGTCGTCTGCTTCATCTGAAACTATCAGTGTACATGTATCCTTTGTGGAATTGAATCTAATTTGGTGAATTTTTAATAATTATTTCTTTATTGATTCATGAATAGCATTCGCATCTGCCAACCGTTTCCGTCTGTGTCTTCAGGGACTATAAATATACGGTGTGCCGTGTACTGGAAATTAATCATACGGACCGACCGCTGTGCCATGGTGTCACTCACTATCGTAGTAGTCGTAGTTGTCTCGAAGCCACGAATTCTCAATTATCGTCTGTGTCTTCCTGTCATGACGAAGGCGAAGCAGACTGAGATTCGACGGCAGACAAAATTACTATGCAGACACTTCCGACGCGATTTTTTTTATGTTTTTGCTTTAGTGCACATGACTTTCACTTCTGCTCATTGAAGCCCCCACGCCGGTGCCCAAACCGGTTTGAAAACTTCCCGCCACGCCGACTTTTCCCGCATAAATCCGGCATTGTACCTCCTACGTAACGAAAATTTCGAAATGTCGAGTTCACTGCGTTTTGTAATAGTATGAGGTGGTATATCGAAGCAGACTATAGCAGCACAAAATGAAAGCCATAATTATAGTCGTATGTCAGGCAGCCACACTGCGTGTGCTTACATCATTGCTCAAAATGCATGATAATAAAAAGCGATAGCGCCCCGTATGTTTCGACACCACGCAGTCTTCCTCCTCTTTCAAGGTCCGCTTTGCATTTCTGTATTATTATTTTTCCTTCGGGTCATGGCGACCTGTTTTTATGCCGCTGCTAGGCTGCCCGGTTTTTTATTTTTATTGTGCGCTCCACTTTTCTGTCATTGGATCTATCATTGCCGTGTGTATGAGTCACAGGAAACATCGTTATGCCTGCCTTTGTCGTGACTATGCAATTGACGCAATCCGTGCAGGGTATGTGTAGAGATAAAAAAAAATGGAAATATGGGAAGGGACAAAAAGAAAAAATAAACAAACAGGAAGGGGCGAATGCCTCGATGCCGAAAACGAGAACAGTAAGGGTGGTTACGTTTAATTAATATTTGTAATGTTTGTTTGTTTCCTTCAGTGAGAAAAACGAACTATTTCAAAAATTATTTTTGGCAGCGGTGGGATTCGAACCCACGCCCCCGAAGAGACTGGTGCCTTAAACCAGCGCCTTAGACCGCTCGGCCACGCTACCACGAATGCAGGTGTTCAAATAATTGATATATAAAGTGAACCGCACTACTTTCACCCTTAGCATATAAACTTGTAATTGGCAAGAGTCTAAGATTATTGCATAACAAACTTGGCAAAGTCCGTTCATTCATAACGCAGCATAGACAACAGTTTATGTCACACCAATACCGCCGGTTAATGACTTCACTCGTAATCACCGGACGGCGCCACCAGTCAAGTAAGTGAGGCGTTCTTTGATGGCGGCGTTGCGCTAACAGAAAACATTCCTGCCACACCGTGCAGAAAAAAAAACGTGTCAATCATGTCGAAAATGACAAGTGCCGAGTTGTTCACGCTAACTTATGGGTCACTCGTGTCGCAAATGCTGAAAGACTATGAATGCGTCGAAGACGTGAACAAACAGCTGGACAAGATGGGCTACAACATCGGACTCCGACTTGTGGAAGACTTCCTGGCAAGAACCAACGTAGGGCGTTGCTACGACCTCAGGGACACTGCAGATAAGCTGCAGATGGCATTTAGAACGTACTTCGGGGTAAACCCGTCGATCGTGAACTGGAGTCCCGCGGGGGACGAATTTTCCATGGTTTTTGAGACTAACCCGTTGACTGCTTTCATGGAACTGCCAGAGGGTCTGAGTGGGCTCAAGTACTGCAACATGATTCCCGGAATAATTCGCGGTGCTCTGGAAATGGTGCAGACCGAAGTGGTCGTGTGGTTTGTGCAAGATCAACTGAAAGGTGATCAGAGCACAGAATTGAGGGTGAAGTTCGTGCGCCGTCTGGAAGATGCCATACCTGCTGGTGAAGACTGAGAGACTGTTTCGTTCCAAAAGACGTGTACTCGGCTGTGTATAAAAGTATAGTGACCGCTTCACAACGCAGTATGCTTCAGTCTCGTTTTTTAGTATGTTTTATTAGCTGTTAAATGAAATATCGAAAGATATTATTGCAAAGTGCATGTGATGTTGCTGCGTTAATTGATCAGTCTCAAATGCTACTGTACTAATGGCGGATGACTGGAGTGTTTCTGAAACAAGCATACACATCGCTTAAATAGCTCGAACTATTATCACCAGCAGAGCACGAAATGTCAAACCATACTTTCGCTTGCAATGTGCTCTACAGAACTGCAGAACGCCATCATGATTAGATTACATTAGGTTAAAATAAAAATATGGAGATTTTCAATATATGCAAGTCCTTCACAATACTACATTGTCATACCATTTCAACGGTGAAGATGGCAAGAAAGAGCACTTAGAATGACTAGACAAGCATTGTGGAATCATGCTGCCTATATCCTGTGAAGGTACAGAGAATTATTCGAGGACAGACTGTATTTGTGTCGTTACAAGAGGAGGTCTTCTTCTACGCCACGCTCTTGAGCATCTTTCGGATGGCTCTGAGCCTGTGGAAACCCATGCCGAACACAGTGTCGTTGCAGACATTGCTGTAGTCCTCGTACATGAAGTTCAAAGCAGCAAAGCCGAAGCGTTGTCTGTCGTATGCGTGGAAAGTCTGATTCATCTGCAAAAGTTGGAGCATGGGTAGAGACACCTGGTCAGTTGTCGAACACCACAGACGCGACAAAAGGTCATCGCACCACAGCAATCACTTTAACGTTACCATTGAAGCGTTCCCTAGCTAATATTTTATTTATTTTTTATCCATTCATACTGCAGACGCAGTCGTGGGTCCCAGCAAGTGTGGAAATTCCGATTAATTTGTGAACAAAAAGCACTGTAATCCTGAATGAGGACAGTTTCCTCAGGCAACTTTTGATGAGTGTACTTCTAAAGACATCACATGATTTTTCTCCTGGATCCTGTAACTTGTCGAGTTAAAAAATTTACAATGTCACATTAAAGTTGTGATGAGGAAGCAAACGCAAAAGTTTTAGCCTTGCCCTTCCATGATGCACAGCGAGGGCTATTGAGGGCAGCGAGGGCTATTGAGGGCAGCGGGGGCAAGGGAAATATTGTAGGCATGCTTCTTAGTTCAAAGCAAAGCTGCACTTATGGGAAATTAATATTCCCTACCTTGGCCTGCAGAGTCTTGATAGTGTCCCAGGTATACACCAGGCGTTTATCTTTGTTGACTGAATACATCACTTGACCTGCCTCGTCCTTCTTTGGAAGGCTGAATCCCGCTGGTAGATTACAGGTCTGCAGGACACAGTACATCATTTGTAGTCTGAACTACCATAGTTGGTGTGACACGGGTCAACCACTCGTTTAGCGAAGTTGCCGTGAAATGCACTGGCTTTAAAAAACTGACGCACTGGACCATTGGACTGGGACTGGACCATTACTGCGGTCTGGTCTCACCTGATGTTCATACGCCGTTGTAAAGTTGCTGCAGCGAGCTCCAATAACTTTCTTCGATTCTTGCAGGCCCGGTACACTGTACAGCATGCTGCTGAGTGTCAGAGACAGCAGGACTATCGTTTGGTGCGATATGGCGGTCATGTTCAGTATCTTTGCTGCGGCTTCCTGAAGAGAATCAGGCGCAATAAACTTGCATTAGTGCAAAACTGCACTTGCAAAACTGCATTAGTCAAGAGCTGATAAGCTTAAGACAGTTTCCTTCCACCACAATGCGACTGTGGCTATGTGTGCGATGTTTCCCCACAGTTGCTAGCATGCACTGCTCATGCGTGCACTGCATGCATACATTGTAGCAACATTCATGAGGTCACGTTTTCTCATGATGAATCAACTATACAAGTCATTTTTTTTCTTTTACGGTTTACAGAATTTTTATAATAAAGCTATGAGGGCTATCTGGTGTGGTTTTCACAGGTGAGTTATGCGGCGAGGTGGACATGCTGTGGGAAAGAGCATGCAACTACAGGCCCGTCTTATTCACTAAAATTAATTAACGTATTAATTAGATGTGCGGACGTTTTGGGGGGCGATCGCCACCGTGGATCCGCCACTGGCAGTAAGGCAACGGCAATGTAGTCTCACCAAGGAAGGTAGGTGACTGTTGAAAGACTTGTGCCAGAGTGCTGGTCCATGAACCCTGCACTGTTCTTCGGGATGGAACACATACATGTGGCTCCGCAGGATGAACAGGTCCACCGGGAACTGCCTGAAATGATCGTAAGACACAGAGCGTCTTCATGCGTATTTTGGTGCTACATATTTGCTTCGGAGGTTTCTGCAGGTAGTGTCACGCCTTCTGTCGAGATATAATACCCTTATGCACTACAGTGATATTGCTTATTTTGTCGAAAAAGAACTTTGAACGTCCACGAAGGCGCGAATGCTTTAGCGGGAGTCTCAGACGATTTAAAAGTTCCCGCCTCGCCTGCTTCACTGATCTTTCTTCTCTCGCTTCTCCAACACGCCCCTAGGCGGCGCCACGAACGTGGCATGCGCCATCGAGCCCATGGTGCAGGGAATGAGAGAAGTTTTTCCATTGGACTGAGAAGTGTGACGTCACCGCTAATCTTCCTGTTTCGGTTTAACAGTTGCCTACCTACAATAGAATGGATTCGGAATGCCAGGATTGATCCTCTAGCGTGTCAAGGTGGCCCCCAAAGTGCCGTGTGCACAGCCTTCCCGTTGGCTTTCTCAGGTAGCGTGACCCTTTCTGGGCTTCAAGAAAGCTAGAACACACCCCTGAATTCATACGCCACTAGCTCCCACCGTGTTTCTCTTCTCTTATTCATCGCTCAGTGATCGAGTGGAAGCAGACGACATCGAAATCGGAACATACAGATCTTGCAAGAAGACCCCATAACAAAAAAAAAAAAAAAAAAAATCACGCGCAAGCATAGCTAGCGGGATGTCTCAAGCAGCAAGGAGACATACGCAAATCGTCTCAATCTTCCGTGCTTCGAAATATATGCTCCAGGACCACATATGCGCAGTACTTCACTAGCTTCTGGTGACCATGACGATAATTAACCCAGTTGAGGCTGGCACGAAGCAGACAGACACATCGAGCACATACGTCACATTGAAAATCGACAACTGTCTTATGAAAGATGAAAGTCACTGAAAAGGTTAGCCACCTGTAGGGATCGAATTGGTAGAGCCCTGGACCGGCAATCCAGAAGATGTGGGTTCGATCCCTACAGCTGGCTAACCTTTTCAGTGACTTTCATATTTCATCGTTGATTTCTTAGGCAATTTGAGGCTTTGTTTGTATCTGTCCCTTCTATGTTGTTCCAGCCTCAGAACATCAGTTTATCTCTTGTTCAACTGTCTTATGCCCATCTTTCGCTAGCCTTTTTGACAAAGTTGAATGTGTTGTTGTCGGACAGCACTTCCCTGGAGCCTACGTATCCTGGACCGGGAATAGCCGGAAGTCTGAACCTTCTGGATAGCTGTGGAAAAGTTCCATATTCGCACGCACCACAGACCAGTTTCTGGTGCGTGGAAGGGCTCTCCCCAAATCTAATGGGTTGTCACACTAACCGAGGGTCGTATTAACGTGGTTCGGCTGCAACATTCAGAGGATTGTGGGAAACTGCAAGTAACGAAACGCGTATCTCGCGGATGCCGCATATGTACTGCGGAATATAAATGTGCGAGACGGGCGACCTTTTGGGGATGTCCATCGGACGTGTAGTAGTTTGCCGGAGAGGAGTAGCCGATTTCGTTTTACAACGCGCCATCGTTATATCCGTCCTAGTCGTTATATCTTCGTCAAATCTATCATTGACTCTAGCAGACGACAGACAGAACCAGTCTTCGACTAGGACGCCCTCTATGAGACTCCCCTGAAAGCGGAACGCGGTCACCGAATTGAATCGCTTCCGTGTTCCGACGCGAAAATCGGAACTTCCATCTATGGCTAACGTCTTTTGTTCTTCCCAAATGCAATTCCGTTCTGGCTTGAAGAGATTTCTCGGTTCTGGAAGGTCGAATCGAATTTGGTGAACGAGATGTCCTGCGAAGTCCATTAGTCCAGCGGAAAACTCTTGACTAGATAGTACATTCCTCGTTGCTTCCTTTATGGTTCACGCATGCGCACTAATGTGAAAGACGACCCTAACACGTTATAATATTAGACGCCATTTGCACAGTGTGCCCCCTTTCCCCCAAAAATCCAATCACCAATTAGGCCATACAGAAAATGGCGCTGGCGTTGATGGTGACGAGGTAATGGCAGTCTTTTTCTTTTGAATCGGTGTTCGCACAATAGGGCACCTGTGGTTGTGAGCCGTGTACAGCCGTGTAATGGAGAGTGGACAGCAGGAAACAGTGGCAGACTTGAGGGGGCTTATGTAATGCCCTCGGGCCTTTAAGGGTCTTAATAAATGAATTGAAATGAAATGAAAAAAAAACTTAATTATAACGGCTTTTACATGATCACTATCGTCCGTATCACTATATTCCGTAGCAGACGACAGCATCGGCCCTGTTGTAGCAGACGACAGAGCCGATGGTGTCGTCTGCTATGTAGGCAGTATATATACGCCAATCTCGACATTCCTGCGCAGTGCGAACGCTCAACGCTACAGAATTTCCGCCCCATGAGTAGACTTTTGCTTTAGCTACCACTAGAATATTCCTTAGGGATGTCGTCCGTGCGGATACAGTGGAAGTGTGATATCCTTGATACATGATCACTATTGTGTTTATAACTCTACCCCGAATTATAAATAGGTAGTTCTAATATATTGTACTCAAGCGATTTGGGACCCCAAAGTCGTCACTGCACATTGCGTAAAACATTCCTTGGGTACTGGGCATGCGTAGGAACGACCCCAATTCCTTCTTTGGGACTCTCAGGCGACCCATTCTAAAACTCTGATAGTGAGCTTTAGAATTGGGTTTCCCCGGCCGCGATTGCTGCAGCTTCATCAAGCGGCAGCCAATTAAGGTATTCACTTTGTGCACGAAATTTATTTAATTTCATTAATTTTTTTGCCCTAAATTAAGTTGAGTTTATGACACTGAACGATCTGTTTATTTTACTTCTTTTTCCTGGCTGTAGCTCTCTCGCAACGTCTCGCGTCGCGCGAGGAAAACACAAAGCCCACACTGGGCACCATTGGGGACCCAATGTGCTTGGACACCATTACGGAAGGACGACTCAAAAATTGTGCATAGTCGTGTTCAACCTGAGAACTGGGTGTTTGAGCCCCGCCCTACTCTTGTTCCTATTGGCTGCAATGACGTCGCGACAAGCGGTGCGCCGATACCGAAACTACACGAGCCCCATAGGCGGCACCTGGTGGCTGCGCAGTATAATTTCTCCGGCGGATTAACACTGTTAGGGTTGACAGACTACATTTCTTGCCGTTCTTAGGTATAGAGTTGAACGGGGTGCTTACGTCGTGATTTCCGAGAGCTTAGCCACGAAAGCCCGCTTGTGGCGCTCCCATTCGGAGTAGTCGAGCTGGAGGCCCAAAGCCAGGTAGTGATAGCGACGATCCTGGGTTTGCTCGCTCAGCTTGCGTTGCATTACTCGCAATGTCTGCAATACACCGGAAAACAGTTGATCTAACCACGTGATCTCACGCTATTTCGTGGGCTATACGCTAACTGCAAAGTATAATTCCGTTATATCTGTCGTTTATGTACACTGCTTTCGTTGTCGGCGTTACGCAATAAAGGTTGAATTGTCATCAGATTCATTATCGAATATGTTACATTTCCGCTTCTGTCGTGAAGGCCTGTTGTTTTCCAATTCGGGTTTCTCAGCGTTCTGACTTTCTCGATTCCAGGAACTAGAATTTGACGCGAACTTGACCGGTTCTTGCTTTCCAGGAATAAACTTGTAAAAAAAGAAAAAAGAAAGAAGAGAAGAGAAATAATTTGTTCCGTAATTTTACCTTTCAGATTTTCAGAAACAGCTCTGAACCAGGGCGCAGAGTTCATGCTCCAAATATACATCCACGCGTTCCAGTCGCAAATTACTTGTTGCATTGTATCGTACGCAGTTAACTGCTTTCAATCCAATCGGCATGCTCACACCTTTGCTGGGTTTCTCTCACTAAATAATCGTCGCCAACTGCAACCGACCTTGAGAAGTTTCAGGTGGGTGGCTTGAATGTCGCCGATTTCCTGCAGGCTGCCAAATATACGAAGCATGCCGTAGTGTTTCACATTCATGTCCCACAGGGCCCCCAATGCCTTTTGACCCTCTGCTGTCTGAAGGCGATTCAGGGTGAAACGGCCTCTCCTGAAATGGTTACCGACATACGTATACATAGTGTGTTCACAGGAGCCGCATTCCCCGGAATATTCTAGCGACACACGCGTAAAACGTCACATCTTTCTGCAGCCATGTGAGCGCTAGTGCTCAGCGTCATGCCTTTTCGTGCTCTTACAACCGTGGGGAATATCCTGCGGCTCTACCACAAGATATTCCGTAGCAGACGACAGCATCGGCCCAAAGTGCAGACGAGTGACGAGACGAGTGTTGTAGCAGACGACAGAGCCGATGGTGTCGTCTGCTATGTAGGAAGTACGCCAATCTCGACATTCCTGCGCAGTGCGAACGCTCAACGCTACGGAACTTACGCCCCATGAGTAGACTTCTGCTTTAACTTCCACTAGGATATTCCTTAGGGATGTCGTCCGTGCGGATACAGTGGAAGATGTGATATCCTTGTCTCTGCGGTGTCTGTAACCTCCGCGTAACCTAATAGGCACCGCGAGCGACAAAAATACCCCTGTCGCGAGACATCACGGGAAGTATCTTTGCCAGTGAGGTAGCGTGATTCCTCAAGCCCAATGTTGTGCACAGTTTCACAAGAGTATGAAAACAAAAACTTACTTGTACCATATGGATACCCCGTACATGGTCTTCACAGCTTCGCGTGCATTTTCCAGGAAGACCGAGAGCTGGTCCTTAAAGTTCCACGCTGTGGGGTCCGTGCTGAAGACGTGGTCGACGTCCAGGTGGATATGGTAGATGATGTCGCATAAGCCGTCCTCGGGGAAGGCTGTGCTTCGTCCAGCCCTGGAACTGTAGTGGCACAGCAGGGGGCGACTCATGGAATCTGGCGGACCACTGGGTGTCGTGCTCGTCCTGACTGCAACGCGCGTTGGCAACAGTGGAAGTCAACACACGCTGCGATCAAATCTTACGTAAAGCTGCTACACGACCACCATGGGGTTCATGCTACGATAGCGCATTTCTTCTTAAGTTTTCCCGAGTTCAAAGGGGCGCGCGGTTGCTCTGGATGTTCCGGCCTCGGTGAATCGGTTGGTAACCTGTCCGCATACTCATCGCAAGGTTGCGGGATCGACTCCGGCCAAGGATACTAGCAACTTGGTGGTACGAGTTGCTTAGAAGACGACCTAGTAGATCATAGCGACCATGTCATATGGACCCCATCCCAGCGCCGCATTTGGAGGCCAGCGGTGGCACGGTTATCTTAGTGTTTTTGTACAAGCGATGGATGTCCCACAAGAGATTTCTAATGTTAATACTCATCATCAGTCTACGCGTTTTCATATGAGCCGTTGTTGTCGTCTGCTACAGTAGTCGTACGTCCCCTTCTGCGCGTTCAAAATTCAAATTTCCACTGTCCAATCATGATGCACATTTCGCGGGACGATGAGCAGCGTCCCTAGCGGATCGTGCGGACGGGCTCCTCATAGGGGTTGCCGATTATGATATGGTCGCTATACTCTAGTAGGTCGTGGTTTAGACAAGTCTTCCGCAAGGACGGTTAAATACAGCGCGCCGTATGCTGAGATTTCAGTGCTCGCTAAAAAGAGCCCTCAGGTGGGAAAAATTAATCAACAGACCGACCACCGTGACGTCACTCATGATCATAGTTGTCTCGATAGATTGTGATGAGTAGAGCGCGGATTTTCATGCAAATACATGATTTTTTTTTCTCGATGTAGTTTCGTATCTTGACGACACCAACACTTTTGGTCTTGGTTTGGGAAGGACCAGAAATGTTCTATGGTGCACATAAATGTATGTTTCCTATGTTGTGGCATATTTCTCACGAAAGTGCATGAAAAGTACATATTTGCCCGTATTAAAGCGATAGCCATAAAGTGGAGGTACAAAGAGGGGAGGGGCAGATTCTGGAGTCGGCGGAAGAGTGTCTGAAGCACGGCGGTCTGAAGCATCCAGTAAAACGCCTCCGTCCGCGCATCATAGAGGTCGCCGCGGGCTCACGTTGGGATAAGCCCGCGCTTCACAGAGGGCGCCACAATCTGACGTTGTAATATCGCAGGTAAGCAGACAGCTGTCGCTGTTGGTGAAATAGTGCGATGACTGTTTTTTCAGGTGCGAGAGCTTACTTCTTTTTGGTGGGATGGTTTTGCTGGTTTCGGGACGGCGTTGGGTCGTCTTTTGCGTTCTGGTCGTAACTGAATATTTTCCATGTTCCGGCGGGGTGAGACGTGGTGTTGAGCTCGTACTCTGGCTGCTCCATCCTCCACTGCGTACATGGCTGATGGGCCGTATTTCACCTTCGCGAGATTACCCTTATGAAGACGGGCGGCGTTCGCATTTTAGTCGGCATGATGCAGTGCACGGATCATCATCGTCATCGTCATCATCATCATCATCAAAGCCATAGCGAAACAAGACTATAAGCATGAGAAACATGAAAAGCACGAACATACACGTATAGGTTCGTGTTTTTCGTGTTGCCCATTCTCAGGCTTGTTTCGTCATGGGTTTCGTCCACGAGCTAGCCTGTGTTTACGCTATTTTTAATCAATCACGAACGGAAAGCCTTCAGCTACATGATTTATATCTGTGGAAGTTGTACTACCTCTAATAAAATACTAACTTCTTTCTAAAAAATAGGCATTTGGTGCACTGCTTTCGTGCCAAGAACAATGAAAAAGATTCCATATATTGCGGAATAATACGGTGTATTTCGAAGATTTTAAGTGCGTAGCTGCATGTATATTTCGGCGGTCTTTAGTGCATATTTATCCGCGCTCTAGTGACGATCTTGCTTGACATGAATATACGCTTTCGGTAGTGTAATTACCCAATTAATGTCGATACCTCCCAATGCTGAATAATAAGCGCGCACCAAAAAATCCCGTGTCTGTCGTGCAAACTACCGACTGCCAATAAAAAGACTAAACACCGTCGATCAGGTGTACGAGGGCTGCACAAGTGATCCATTTCAAACAGTCAGGATTGCGATTAGTCGTGTAGACGAACCGAACACATGACCAGTAGGCACAGAATGCATAGTACGCGTACTGATCCCAGTATGCATACGGGTTCCTTCCCATGTGGCATTTTCGGGCATATACGTATATGTAATCAAACAACGTTGCTATATATACGTTGTATATATATACGTTGTATATGGAACTTTGCGACAACTCCATTATATTTCCCCTTGATTCGCAATTCGACTATAGAATCGCACATTCGCTTCAGTCCTCAAATCGAGTACACAATGGTTCGCTTTAGAAGTATTCGTTCTGCTAAGTATATCAGTCGAAATATCTGCCAATTTATCGCTTAACGGAGCCTCTCTCACTTAAAGTCCGGATACAGCGATGTCCCCATTTTTGCGCCCTGCTTTCATACCTTGTGTACTGCCCACGTTGGAATCCCCGAGCACCAGCGATCTCGCAAAACTCCCTCAATTAAATGCTCTCCCATTAATAAAGACGCCGTCATCCGAGTAGGCGGTTGCCGTGGAAACATCCAATCGAACGGACGTCAACGCGCGCAGCAGGTGATTGATGATTGGATATCGGCAGGAACAACGAAGACCCCGCTCCCAACCCCAAGCACTCTTGTATTACTTGCACTTCCATCAACGTGCATCGGTCACGTATAATCCATAAGTCACAACGAAATGGCGTTCAAACACCAAAGTCCTGGCCATAGCCGAAGCCGAAAGTAGGTATGAATGGGCACGTATCATCGAAGGAAACAATGAACGGGCATTCCAGCGAAGCGTTCACATGCAAAGAGGTGGCCTTAATTGGCTAATCCTACGATAGAATTTCAAACCAAACAGCCATACTCTAAGACAATTTGTCTCTGCGCAAGAAAGTTTGGAGAAATCACGTGACCCGGTGTCTATTCCCCTCCTCGAGCGCCTCACCTTGAAATGTTACCCACTTATTTGGGAGAGGTACCAATGGGGTCGCTCAACGGGCAATAGGGGAGAGCGGGAAACTGTGGAGCTGCGCACACAGCTGATCTACTTGCATAGCGTACAGAAGGTTCGTGCCGTGTCCGCTTGAGGCGCAATTGTTAAATAATCTGTTGCAGTACATGTCTTGGAGTATCCAAGTGTATTGTTTTATCCATGATGCTAAAGTGTTTTATTGGTTGATTTTCTGCGCACTTACTTGTGGTGGTTTGAACTGCGGCAGAGACCTTGCGATCCTTTTTTTCGGCACCCCTTCTTGCACCTAACAAAAAGTTTGTGCGATTGATGAATTTGATTAATTCGAGAGCAAAACAGCGGAGAGCGCGATAACTACTTGGTCTAAAATCATTCGTAGCGCCTACATTAAAAAATCAACAACACATTCAACATGAATCCTCTCATTCTCCATGATGCGATAGTGACCGATGTCCACCACCAGTGAATTTGCCGACTTATGCGACGCATACCAAAAAACACATAAAAAAGAACTACTGGTAGTTTCCATGACAACGAACCCCGAGACGAGGGACAAGAAGGGACACACACAGCGTCTCACAACGTGTGTGAGACGTTGTGCGTGTATGTCCCCTTCTTGTCCCTGCTCTCGGGGTTCGTTGTCATGGATACTTATCACCAGCTCTCTTGCAACTTAGGCTGCGTTCCAATACCCCGGTTAGTCGACTGCATAGCGGTCTAACCGGAAATGCCGCCATGTTAAGTCTCGCTCCAAATCTCGCGAAGTCCGCTATTCAGTCGGCTACCGCCTCGTGCGCGTCGATGCAGTCTAGTTATACGCCTGACCATCTGACAGCCGGGATGGAGACGCGCGTTGACGGTACCAGCGTGCCCGCTGTTTCTGCTGGCTTTAAATGTAAAGCTGCACATAGTGGTATGTTTTTTCAAAACTGCGTAGAGAGTTGCAACACATGTTTAGTTGTGAAGGTGACAGTTTATGCACGATGTCCTACAAACTTAGCGCATTAGAGTCCTGCTGCGCTTGCGCCGTACGCATTTCTTGCGTGAGCAACGAGATGGCGCCACAGGCGCCTCGGCTAGGCAAGCCTGTTCCAATAGTGACAAGCAAAGGGGTCTACTCAGCTGCCTAGTCAGGCGGCTTCGCGGGCGCGAGGTATTGGAACGCAGCCTTAGACGTCTTTTCACTGGTAGTCTGGCAACGTTAACACAACTTTCCACTACACAAATCCCGCAAGATACCGCTTATGCTTACCGCCAGGTGCCGCTGTTTCGCGGTCGTCCAGCTCGCTGTTGTACGGTTCCGTGCCTGGACATACATTAACGTATTATTGCAATTACGATGGAAAATACGAGACAAATAACACAATACAACACAATACAATACAATGTTTAGTACTAAAACAAAAGTTATACAAACAACCTTCTAAGAGACCGCTATAGGAAGTCTTGTCCGCACTTACCGGTTGCGAAGTAAACGAACCCCAAAACCGCTACTATGAGAAAGATTCCTATGGCTGTGTACGTTCCCATACGCTTGTAGAAAGCAGTCTTGTCTTCAGTATTCATGTAATGGCCATATGTATATTCCACAGAACTGGAAAAAGAGCGAGGTAGATGATGATACATAATGACGCCTGCATAAATATGCAACACCTATTAATCAATCAATTATAGGAGGATCACGGAAACAACGAAGCGAGTGATAAACAGACGTCATCTAACTGGGATCGAATTGATATCGTTCTATTATCGTTATCGCTATATCGAGAATCGCTGTAGAGTGCAGCGTACTTACTTATCACCTTGCAATATAAAACGTAACAAAACTCATGTTACTTAAGGTTTCATTTGGATACAATGCAGATTAGAGAACTACAACGAAAATATAAGTTTTATGTACCTTGAGAGAACAAGTTCGCCACCCGGTTCTTCAAGCCTATATAAGACGCAATAAATGGGAGTATATTAATACAAAGTAATGTATCGATAAAGTACTAGTTGCTAGGCACTTACGGTTGTAAGCGGAAGGCTTGACGGGGGGCGTCGACATTTCATCAGCTGGAAATTTCAATGAACTTCAATGATGAGGTGGTGACAGAGGAATGATGTATAATGACTGATGTTTATTAAACGTAACTAAGGCAATATTGTACACCCGTGGACAAAAGTTTACGAAACACGGCACTGGTGTATTAACGTGCTAATATCCGTTCCTACTCACTCCCTACGTATACGTTGTCACTTAAACGGAGAAATGCGACACTCTGGTGTTCCGTACACCTTTGTTCCACGCTGCACCAACCACACGGCGGGATCGAAATCGATGTTAATAAATGGTTACAAAATTAGTTAATGAGCTATTTTCCAAAATGGATGGATGGTGCGAAGTCAAACTTCCGGCCCTGTGGTTAGCAGTGGTTTTGCGTATACAGTGAACCCTCGTTATTATGACCATGGTCGTTCCCGAAAATTTTGGTCATAATGCGGAACTGTCATATTAACGGGAGGGATTTGCAGATCTTTCACTGCATTGTTCCCCAGGAGTATGGTCGTAAAGCGGGTATGTCAGATTATCGGGGGTCATATTAACGAGGGTTCACTGTACACGTTATTTGTTGCTACCACGAAGTTTATCAAAAATAACATTACACATTTCAAGGAACCGTTATAGTAGGAAGAACCTCACAACCCTGTTCCGACTCTGTTGGGTGTAATCCTCCTAAATGGTCCGAAGCACGCGTAACGCTGCGAAGATGCAAAATTATGGAGCGCTGCTTAGTAATTAGTCGCAAAGTATAGTCTCTCCAAGTAGTCGTTGAGAGTTGTTCTCGAAGTACGAACTCTTCTACGAACTACATATGTCAAAATTTTGAATATTTGCACCAAACGATTATTTCAGCTAAGTTCAATAATAAGTAAAATCGGCGCATGAATAACTTTCGAGACTCAGTCATTCAGCAAAACCAAACCGCTTTGCACACGCATTTAACAACAACAAGCGTCCACGACACAGTAAATATAACTGCACCTGAAAAAAAAGTAACATTAGTACTTATTAAGTACTATTAAGTAAGCAAAGTACTTATTATAAATAGCGCTTACTCGTAATTAATTTGTCTAATTAACCTCACTGAAACGCGGTAAAGCAACTGAACGTCATTCAAAAACCCGACACTCTTAGATCCACATAACCTACGTTTAACCGTAACACATCACGTAATTACGGCCACAACTATATCGTTGAAACAGGAAACAGTTTACAATGGAATATCTTACACATTGTGTAGTCTTCAGTGACCCGATACGACAAAGTTAGCTGAATACAGGATCAGACCCAAGGTTGCAACGCTCGGAGGCTCGCCAACGATAACAGCCTCGGTGGACAAAATGGTATTAACTTCTTCTTCTTCTAACGGTTTTATGATGGTGTTCTAAGTATTTGAAAAAAACACGTGGTCGAAACGACATTGTCTTCTTCCTCTAAGTTCATGAACACAAGCCGATGAAGAAGTTAAGCTCAAATGGGGAAATGGGGATTCAGGAAAGTGGATAAGTTGCGATTTTCTTTTTCTTTTTTTGCGAAGTTGTTGGACAATCTATAAGTAGGGCCTGACTTTTTAGGGTTAAACCCGTATCCGCCCGATATTTACCCCCCGAACGAAATCTGTAAAATTCGGGTTTAACCCGAATATACCCGAAAACATCTGGGTCGTTTGTGGCACACCCAAAAGCGTGCATTAAAATAAATTTTGATACCATTGCTAAACATTAGTTCCATGTTAAGACAAGTTTTTATTTAAAAAAAAATCACCCTAATTCCCGACGACCCGAATATGCCGTAACGGGATTTAACCCGAATACACCCGAATTTTCGAATGAAAAATATCACCCGATATTTACCCCCGAATTTGGTCAAAAATAAAACCCGAAAAAGTCAGGCCCTATCTATAAGTAGTGGTCCACAGTGTGGAGAGAGTATGGAATTATAAATTGCTCATTACCAAATTGATGCCATTACTATATTCGTGTGTCACACCGTGTTCCTCCAAGGTATACTGTTTCTGTACTTGGCACCGAAGTATCATAAAATGAATTTCTAGCTTTAGTTCATCGAATTCGCCTCGATGTGGCTTTCACAGCACAGTGGCGTTACCGCTTCAGGCAAGGTGACTCTCCCCACTGCAGCCCTCTGCGGTGCTGTAGAAGATCTAGAGCAGTGGCGTAGCCAGACCGCCAAGGTAGGGGGGCTCGATATGAAACCCCCCCCCCCCCCCGCTGATCCTGGGTGCGACAACACACAATATACTTGTGCACACCGCAAAATGCGGTTGATTTGGGCGTTCACAATACGATGACGCAGTGATGTCCAATGAGGGGGTGTCACGAGATCGGAAGGATTTTGAAAAGCTCATACTCTGAAAACCATTCAAGAGTGCCGATTAGATAGACGCCATGAACTGTAAGAACTTTAGCGATCGTCACACTGTCCCCCCCCCCCATATATTATTTTCTCCTCGGATTTGCGCGATTTGCGTGGGTCCGTCGTGGCAGGTAGGGGGGGCTCGAGCCCCCCCTAGCCCCCCCGTGGCTACGCCATTGATCTAGAGCACATTCTTCTCCATTGTCCACACTACCAACCTTCCCGAACCGTACTCTCCGGATCCCTTCTCGCCCCCTCTCTCTCACCAAATTGCTTGGTCCCTGGCCACACCCACCCCACCAACGCTCTGCCCTCAAGGCTATCTTCACCTTTCTGGACACCATAGTACTTCGATCCTTATCGTGAAGGGGCTTATTATTTCATTCCCCGCATCACCACCAGCAATGGGGTAGAGCATCGCCCCTGGAGATGGAACTCCACAGTCATCGTCTCGTAAAAAAGTTGTTGTGCAGCGTGACGTCATATAGTGTGCGGAATCTGCCAGTCGTCTGGAATCATCGTTCCTCGCAGGTCGATTTCCGTTTTCGTCACCACCGCTGCTGACAGTCTTCCAACGTGGAGCTGAGAGCGGAGACGCGGCCGCTGTTGCTTGTAGAGAGAGCAGCACGCCAGGGCTCTTCGTGACGTCACCTACTCTGAGAGAATCCGAAACTATGATGTTTCGCAGGTACTTATATGGAAAATGTTCACTGGCGTCATTTATATATTTTGCGTACAAAAGCCTCCGAACGAGGTTGACTATGAAATCAAATAAATACATTTTTTTAGTCCGCCATGACACTTTAAGGCGTCTGTGGTTGGCTTCAATGGTCGGACTTTGGCACCTTCGATGAACGCTGTAGTTTTCCTACATTTTCACGCCTACCACATATTGTGTGCGGAAGAAGAAAGTAGAAAAAAAGAAATGCCAGCTGAGAAGCCGCTGATTAGGCTGACCTACTTCCACGTGACTTTTGAGCACGCACATGCCGAGTTTCTGCTTCTTCAGCACGCTGCATATGGTGTAACGTTCAGCTGACAGCGATCATAAATATGGAGGAACACGAACGACCTCTGGAACTTTCTTCCACTAATACAAACTACAATACTAGCCGCAAGTCAAAGCTAGCGAGTAGCGGGAAAACGTTACTGCAGCTTCTACAAGATGCAGATCAGCTTCGGAGTCCTCTTGATCTACTCCATAATAGGTGAGGTGGCAAAATATTAGTACGGACTTTAGTTTCGGTTTCGTAACTCCGAATGTTATCATTGTCGTGTAATATCCTCCCGCTAGAAAGACACTATTAATAAGTCGACCCCCATTTATCCGGGCTTCACTTATCCAGATCCGGCGCTATCCGGATAAAAATCGTTGGAGATGATCGTTGGAGAAGATTTCAGTCCACGCATTCTATCTTCATTTATCCGGGTTCCAGCTTCCGGATCCGGACAAGAATTTCCAGGAACTAGTATGGAAAAGTATATGACAACCTGGTTCACTTATCCGGTTTCGTGTCGGAGCCAGCGTGCGACCCACATTTTTTTCCAGCGGGGGTGACAACCTTGAGGGTAGAATGAACTCAACTACTCTTTACTCTGCTTCAAGGATTTCCCCCTTTCTCACTGTACCCATGCGGGGCTGTTGACCATCAGTCCAGTCCTTTGAAGCTGGAAGGAATGTCCTTCAGCAGGCCGAAAGTTAAAGTGAGTCTGAAAGTCCCCAGCGGATCTCGAGTATCTCGGTGTGGACGGATATGATGAAACGTGTGCCATATCGCTAAGGGCTGTTTATACTCCAACTATACTCTAACGACAGACAGCGTAGCCCGTGCAGCGTCGCCGGGCGCAATCGGCCAACCTCGTTGCGCTCGCTCGCTCGTCGTCGAGACGTCGTTGATATTGTCGGTTGCGATGAGGGCGCCCCTCTTTTGGCGCACCCAAAATTGGGGTATGAGACACCCGGAGCGGCCACTAAACAGCGAAAAGCGACTTCGGAGCGCTACACTGCTCGCCCGTTGATGCCGCTTCTCGTTGTCTGCCCATGCAGTGCACAGACGGAGGACAACCTTGGCTTAGTTTGAATCTATAGCAAAGTTCGAATAGACGACGGCGTTTGGGAATACTTTTCCTTGCAGCAGCAAATGAAATGGAAAATATGGGTATTTGTAAGTTGTAACAGATACCATATAGGAGACTGTGAAGATGACTGCTCGGCATGAAGGTGTCTGCATTAAAGCACCGCATTTCCCGCGAATAACCCCCGATATCTGTGTGAAATAAGTGTCCACTAATAAAAAAAAAGGAAAAAGAACATGATAACGGTTATAAAAATATTACAGTTTTTCTGAAATTGGAGCACTGGGTAACATAGAAAGTCCGTATTTGGTTCCGAACCCACACGTCAGAGGTCGTCCTGCCGCCGCTCAACAGGAAGTACGTCACGAAAAATCTCAAGCACCCGGGGGCCTCTTGTCGTCTGCTTCCATGCACCCAAATGACACTGGAGCGCGAAGAGCGGCTCGGGGTCTCCCACTCCCGGGTGCGCGTACTTAACGCACCCAATGACGACAGCCGTGAATCAGATGACGACACTGAAGGACCACGTGGGGTGACACACCAAGAGTCCCGAAATGCACTCAGAACTGAATTAGCGTTGTTCGAGCAAAAGAATAATGTTCCCCAACTTAGAGCCATAACTATAAGAGCATACGACAACTTTGTGATTGTAGTGATCTTGCATAAATGAGTATGGATAGTCTCATGGCTAGTGCATTACGAAATAAATACGGGCCTCCTGGACATCTCAAAGTATCGTGTTTCGCTCATCCGGTTGCCCCCTAATCAGGATATTTTAGCTGGGAACGGTCAAGTTAGGATAAACGGGGGTCGACTGTAATTGTCTTTGTGGCGGAAGGATACTAAGTGACCTTGGTTGTGTAGAGCGGCAAGGACGCTGCACTAATGAGGTGAAAGATAAGGAATACTTTAATAAGTGTGAACAACCAACATGACTAATTATAAACTAGAAAAAAACTCATACTGAAAGTTCTGTTCTACAAAATCTGTTCGAAACACATAGGTCGCGATTACACAGTCGGCTTCACGTAGCACTATTTTTCCGTGCTAGAGAATAATGTTAACCTAGTAACGAGGTACGTACGACGCGCAGGGCCACATAACATTAAAGTCACTGGTGTAAAAAAAAAAAAAAACTCAGTTGTCTCGCGACGTAAACACCCAATTATTATTATTATTAAAAGTAAAAAAAAAAAGAAGAAGAAAGAAAAGATGAAAGAAAGAAGAGAACAGAAAAAGAGAAAGGAAAATGAAAGCTGTTCCCGAAACGACAGTGATGGAACTCGCACATTGGAACCTCGATGATTTCCGGTTGATGGCCCAACTATTACGCCGAGATGACACGAAAAAGAAGAAGAAGAAAAAAAAAGAACGTCAACATGCCGAGGACACCGTGCTTATAGAGTCACTAAAATAGGGGTTGACCGTGCGGACCGGCACGACAATATGCTTGCCCTCTCCACATTATCAACTCGCTCATGTGTTTGCTCTATGGCGTTTGGCAAAAAGGCTACGTCAGTGTGGTGTAATGCAGAACAGCTGAGTATAGAGGTAAAAAAAGTGTGTGCATGACAATTGGATATGTGTCAGCTTGTTGCAGGCTGGAAAATGCGACGGGTCAGCTTGTCAGCACTGAGTACAGCCTCGAACCGCAGGTAAGGTTTTCTACGTTCCCCGTACCGATTCTCCCGAGTGCGAAAGGTAACATCTCATTACGGCCGAAGTCTCATTACGGCCCAAGTCTCATTACGGCCGAAAGTCTCATTACGGCCGAAAATCCTTTAATCCCCAAGTGTCTCGTTACGGCCAAAGTCTCAATACGGCCGAAGGTAGTCTCATTACGGCCGAAGATGTCTCATAACGGCCAAAAAGAAAAAAGAAGCATCCACCATATTAGCTGTGTATATACTGTGTTTTATGCTTCCCAAAATGTGTCCAAGGCGGTGTGCCCCCACGGCTTGTGTCACACACAATGGTTCATGCACACAATATTGCGACAGTGTTTCATGCATCCCTCATGAAAAATGTTTTTATTGTCATATGTGTCACACGATATTTACGCCATTTTCTCTCAGTATTCAAGCAACATCCTACTCGTTGGTTCAGTGAGCGAACTGTGTGCGTGTTCTGAAAAGTACTCCACAAGGGAGACCACTGGGAGCTCCAGGAGCCACATGACCTATGACCATGATCTTCTCCCCCACTAGCTGCCTTCTACAATTTACGTCCACCTGAAATTTAAAAAAAGTACATAAGGCACAGAACAAAATGACATATGCTTTCGTTTGATGATGACCATGAGACATATGCTGTCAAGCAGACTTTTTTTCCATATATTCAAAACATATTCAAGAATTATGGACAACAATGACAATTACGTCATAATGATTTTTATTTTATTTATTTATAATACTTCTGGCGCAAGCGCCATAGAAGGAGGGACATACAAATACAACACTAAACTACATCTCTAAATTACAAAAACAACCGAGGGCTGTGCACTATCCATATACTAAATAGGTAGCAAGAGGAAATAAATGCACTGAAAATAAAATAAATACAAGACAAAAGGATGGACATAATCATGGCTCCCGAAGGAGTTCAGTGATGCATGCTACAAAAGAAGTGAGAGTGCCGCAGTCAATAGCTACCTGTGGCAAGCCATTCCAGTTATCAATGGTTTTGGGGAAAAAAGAATGCCGCAAGCAGTTGGTCCTAAAGCGGTATTGCACCAAGTGTTTAGTGTGCTTAGTGTGTTTAGTGTGATGCAGCTGCATAGCCAGGAAAATATTTCAGGAGGTGCTTTATGAGGCTTGACATGGGGTGGAGGAGTCCCCCTCGTCAGTGCTTTACCCAGACCCCTACACCCCCCTAACTTTTTTGCCTGTGCACCCCCTACAGGGGGTGCCCTTGTGATTTCAGCTTCAGATACGTCTGTAATGATATGTTAGGCTGTAATAACGTAACTATAATGATGACCTCCCCCCACAATTTTTTCCAACACCCCTCTCGTGCTTGGGATTCTGGATAAACCACTGCCCCTCGTTCATTTTCGTGGGGCACTACATTAGGGCTTATGCCACTGCACTGATGTCACAATGTTATAAGTGTGTGTCACTCTGGGCATTTGGAATTCCTCTAAGCTACAATATGTAAATTCAGAACACCCGAAGGGTAAGCATCAGATGTTACCTGCAGGCTTCATGCTGAAACGCGTGTACGCAAAACACTTCCGCCGTGGTGGGCGACGTCGTTAGTGTAATCATACACGCAAGACAATTGCGGGCACATGGAGTAGTGGCAGCAACCTGAAAACGATACATTTTCTTGTTATATATGAGTAATCAAAAATATACATTCCCACATGTTTCGTTTTGTCGTTTGCAGGAAGCGCTAATAAGGGAACAGCACTTGGTTGGTCACATGCAAGCCACAATGCGAAAGGTGCCGATATTTCGATTACGCGATCAAAAATTAAAAGTCTACAACCATGCACACTTCCCCATGCAACTGCTTCCCCAGCATCGTGAGACATGACACCATGTATTCACGTATAGTGTAATGTGAAATGATATGCAGGAATGAAAAAGATGCCAACATACCTGTAATCCAGTGTCCCATAAGTTTGATTCGATTTTCTGGCAGCTACCATGAAGAGCAAATGCACGATTCACAAGTTTCGTTTCGCCATTTTCATTGCTGTTAATTTCGCAACCGTCAAGCAATCCCACGTGACCTCCTTTGGATCAGTGAAAAGTGAAAATTACTCGCGTCATGAACATATATGTTCATCTCAGCGCAAATCACGTTTTGCATGCTATAGAAGGGAGGGGGATCAATACTCTTCCTTTCGTGTTTTGATATCTTGTTGTTTTGCTACTCTCACTTTGGAGTTCGTATGGTGTCTAGCAACGTTGGGTACCTCGTTTCTTGTGTGAGCGAGTGGTTGCTGTTTACGACGTGTTCATATATCGATTTGTAGTGCTGTAATGTGCAAATTAGCAGACTTTATAGCGGCTCTCTATTTTCCGTCGTTGTCTTTCGAGCAGCGCCTGTTGTTCCGGTAAAAATCGAGTTGAATGAATCGCCACAGCCCCAACGTATATCGCGCAGTGTTGACCAAGACCAAGTCAAGCAGGAATTCTGGTGAGTAATGCTTTCGTAGATTGCCTGTCTTAGTAGTGTGCTGTCCACACATAGTTGGATTCTCATAAGAGTAATTTAAATTAATCAAAACAGCTGAAGTGCCTGTAATAGATGTAACTCGGTATCCGTTCGTAGGTTTGCGCCGTTTCTAGTTGGTTGCGCGTTTAGGAACAACAAATTTATTCGAAGACGATAAGATACCGATAATGCATCACCGTACAGCAGCATTTACTCGTATCATTGTGAGACATATTTCATTTGTTAAAATTTGTCGTCGTATTTCTTCAAAAATAAAAGCGCAAGTCGGCGTACTTGAATTGATCTCCTTGAACTGCTTACGTCGAACGTCTGCAAATGTTGTACTTATGTGCCTTCGCGCACCATACTAGGCACAAAAGCATATCTGATTAGAATAAATACTTCAAGAGGAAGTCATTCAAATACATTGTTATTTATAGCCGGTTTTCCATTCCAGGCATGGTATGTGGCTGCACGGAGGATTCCGAAAAAGAAAAACAACATGGTTAATAGGATGTTGCTGCCCAGGGAGTCCTGGCCGAAGAGGTGAGCTGTTAAGATCATCATAAGGTTCTGTTGTGAAGTGAGAAATTTTGTAGTAGTGCACGAATTAACATTCGTGCACTACCTTTCTAAAAAAGAAACCAGAAATGGAAAGTTATGCATGCATCATTTCATGAATTGTAATGTATCACTATTTGATATTCACATGTTTCCATTAAGGGAATGAACTACTGAACCTATATTCATATCATGGTCATGCTCTGTGTTTACCTGGAAGTCACATTTTTAAGGCTTGTCATTCTTTTGTCTAGATGAAGATTTATGTTAACCTTGTATGAAATAACAGACACGTATCAACACATGTGCAGCTTGTGCACATTAAAACCAGCCATGTAGAGACAAATGCTTGTTTCCTTTTTGTTTGTTTTTTAATATTCTAGCCTATTCATGGTTGCTCTTCGCTTCTTGCAGGTTTATTCATTCCAGAAGCAAGAATTGTACAATTGTAAGGCGAATGGAAATAAACTGACATCGACTGAGATAGGTGTTCCGTCTTGGCCAGTGACTGTAGGATGGCTCCAAAAGCGTCACAACAAAGCCAATATTCATCTAGCTCTCTACAAGTAGCTAACTCCACATAGTAGCCTGCTTCACAGCAACATCAACACTACCTTGTGGGAGTACACATTACACAATATGTTGCATTGTGCTGTGGTATGATAACATACCGTTTGTCTCGCAATATGTGTATATAAATATAATAAGGGCCCTAAGGGCACAGTGCATGCCTTATACCCTGCTGAATATATATCCATACCTGGCTGCGACATTGCATATCAATGCAGGTTACAATACACATATTCACATTTGGCCGTTATGAGACATCTTCGGCCGTAATGAGACTGCCTTCGGCCGTGTTGAGACTTTGGCCGTAATGAGACACTTGGGGATTAAAGGATTATCGGCCGTATTGAGACTTTCGGCCGTATTGAGACATCGGCCGTAATGAGACTTCGGCCGTAATGAGATACAATCGTGCGAAACACCCGGCCTATTTCCCCCGCTCCCATTATCCCCGTAGGGTTTCGCGCATGGCAGAAAGCCCCATTTCGTTCAAGCGTGTTGTGGTCTACGTGTGCTGGAGGTTTTCGCTGCAACGAATCTGTGTATGTTAAGTTTTTTTTTAAATATTTCAGCAAACTTACTCGCTCTTCGGAAGTCACAGTACCAAGCTGCCTAAAAAAAAAAAAAAGGTAGTGGCGATTTACTGGTAAATGCGAGAGAAATGCGTTAGCATTAAACGCCTTTTCTCGGCTATCCATTCATCTCTCTTTCATCTCTCCATGCTCTCCATTCATCATCTTAAAATTTATCGGCTTTTGCATTGGTGACCCAAAGACATTTGTGGAATTTTTTGGTGAAACTTCCGGTCTATACTTGACTTCCGGGTATCCACTTCCTATCTAACATGACTTCCGGTTTATACTTGACTTCCAGTTCGACACTTTCGAATACCATATGTAAGTCCATTTAATTAACCTTTAATTAGCCTGAATTACTTTCAATCACTCTAATTACCGAAGGTAACCGCAGGTTACATGAGGTCATCTTGAATTTCGTTTAATTTTCTTTAATTACGTTTGCTTGCTTTAATCACCCGCCATTTCCATGTAATGGACGTTAATTACCGTTAATTACATTTAATTACCTCCAGTAACGTGCGGTTACCTTCGGTAATGTTTAATTTCACTTAATCTTTCTCTTATTAAATATACTAAACTTTCTTGCTTTAATCACGCTTAATTACCTTCAACAACTTGGCAACCTTTTACTATTTTTTTATTTTTATTTATTTATGCGAATACCTCAAATGCCCGCGAGGGGTGTTACATGAGGGGGGTGTGAACTAATAATACAACAAGCACTATCAGATAATGAATATATTAATATAACTAATACTACTACTAATAATAATACTAATACTTACTATCTTGCTTCAATTTCATATCTACCCTTTACATCTCCACTTCTACTACCTCTGCCTCGGTGAGGCTTCACACACACACGCACACACAGCTTTTTCCACTTTGACACTCCTAATGCTAACGCATTAAAAGTTCGCGTTAAACGCTACAACAGTAATGACGCATTACATTTGAATTCAGACACAAGTTACCCAAAATGCGGTAAGTTTGCTTCGACTTGTGACCTTGACTGACTAATTTGGTTTCTAGTATTTTATGCGATGGACACTGTGGTTTAGAAAAGTACCAAAAGAAGCCAGACTAGAAGGGGACATACAAATAATTTCAATTATTTTTTTATGCCAAAACGTTCGCCATATTTGTGGAGCATTATCACTCATACAGTCTTACCATTCTTGCTCTGTTTGTTTCCAGCATTCCAAGATACTGGATATTTTCTGCAAAAACATTTTCGGCAAGCCAAAGCCAGACTTTTGGCATTGCAAGGTATGCTACAGCCATCTACTTGTTGAAGTTATAACGGTTTCTATGGCAATAAAATTAGTGTCTACACATTCCCGAAAATAGTTCCACGTTGTCCTGGCCAGCGTCTGTGCACAACCTGTCAGAAAGTGAATCATCATCATTCATACTTTTGCTGCTTCCAACAACAGAGGCTCGACTGTCTCTCCAGCTGGTTCCACGGGGTCTGCATAGCTGGAAAGTGTGTCTGCCTAGCAGACCTGCAGTCATTGACGAAGCCTACTACACCGCCCACAACAACGCAGTCGTCTAGCCATTTCCCTGGGACCACAACGCAGGTGCCCGTGACTTCCAGTCTGTCCCCGACGACCACGCCTTAGGAACCGTGTCTTCGAGTGCGGCGCCAGGAACCATTTGTAAGACATCCATGTATACAAGTCCGAGCCAGGCACGTAATCCTCTACAACGACCACACAATGTATCAAAAAGGAAAGACTATTCACAAAAGCTCCTAGCATTGACACCTTTCTGCAAATAAAGGAGCCCAGCCGTGCAGACACCTGGCGGGTAAACTTAGAACGACAGTACGGTCCACAGTGTTATGGTCACGCCTCGTGCAAAGCGACACGAGCGATTCTACGTTCTTGTATCTCACGTCTGTCATTGGCTTTGGGACGTCATACTTCCTGTCGTTACCTCACTGACGATAGAGACTCGTTGTTCCCAATTGGTTGCCCCATCTGACGTATGACGACGACGACGACGCAGCTAATGGGACGCAACAGTGGTAGAATCATGGCGGAAAGAAAAAGAAACGAGCACATCTTTAAAAAAAAACGCAGCAAAGGATATGCCAAGAGACGTATGCCGCAATTTTGTACCCCCATTAATAGATGTATTTGAGGACTACCACTCATAAGATCGGCATAGGCAGGAAGATCTGATAAGGGGGGATTGATTGGGGATTGATTGTACTTGTCTGTTGGTCATTTATGCGATAGTCCTCCAATAAATCCATTAATTGAGAGCAAGCAGATGTAGATACCAACTACCTCTCGATGCCACTGCAGTGAAGGCTACACTCTAAGAAAAAAAGGAGTATTTTTACTCCTTTTGGGGAGTAATTGCATTGCCACAAAAAATAGTCCCTTTCGGGAGTAAATGCACGGGAGTAAATGAATGTCACAGAGTGAAGACCGCATTTCACGCGCTGTTGGAAGAGTTCCAGTTACATAATTGGTGCGCATGCATGAAAATACTTTGAAGCAAACCGTCAACCGCGATATATCGAGCGATATAAAATCTTGCGCCATACTAGGACACAATTTGCGAAGAAAGATACGCTAACTGTTTCTTCCTCTGTGTGGCTGGCAAATTGCTACGTTGTCTGAGTTATACAGCCTTATGTCGTTCAAATTGACCAAGGGCACATATTTACGAGGACTGTCGCATTCAGGAGACCATTCGCGAAGTTTAGTGACAATTTGCAGTCCTGGGGAATAAATGTCGGGACTAAATGTTGTGTTAGAGGACTAAAATGGGGAGTAATTGCACACTAGGGGAGTAGAAACTGCAATTACTCCCCGTTTTACTCCTTTTTTTCTTAGAGTGTACCTGAGATTGCTTGTTTCTGAACTGCCTACATGGCCCAAGTTTTGCAGCCTTCTGGCTCATTCGAGAGACCACATTAATCATCCAAAAGTCACAAAGAAACATATAGTTCTAGCGATATGTAACAGATGGCGACACCCAAAGTTCTCGCTGACGCGCGTTTCGGAAGATTACATTCTGCAAATCCCACTGTCTGCACTCGACCGATAGTAATTACCACCACAAAGCCTTCCCACGCATCCAAACAAAATCACCACATTACGTCCCAGCGCACGTAGACTACAATTCAGCTCAGATTGGTTTCAACGCAACGCCGTCATTATCACACAGAACAAGCACCAGAGGGCGCAAACAACCAACCAATTACCGACAGCTGCACTCCTCCGCCCTCTTCACATTCAACAACACGCTCTATTATATATTACGTATATGTCACCTCTACGCTCCTTTCTCTTTCAAAAACACAACAAGCTGACATCTCCTATGGCACTTTCCCTCTTCCATCGCCAGGTTCGCAGCCGTCGCAAGTGCTGTTGTTCCTGGGACCTATAGGCCTGCCCTCGCTTTGAGAAATCCGCTCACGTACAGAGGGCGCTAGCTTCCGTATCGCTGTGTGTTTCTTTCTTTTTTTTTTTCCCGTGCCTCGTTCGTTTAGGAAGTCACGTGAGCACTCTAGCGTTATTTTATTACTTGCGGCGGCACTTGAATTCGCATCACTTCCGATAGATTACACAGACGAAGGCGGAACGCGGAGGGAATTCTCAATGTCGTCTGCTGCTGTAACAGCGCAACCTTGTGGGGGAAATCCTTTGATTTCTGGGAAGATTTGTTCCGGGTGCTGATTGGAAGCAACGGTTTGGAGAAGGGCATGACGGTTTATTTGCACCTTTTTAGTCAGTGTAGTCAGTGCTGTGTCGAGCAACTGAAAAGTTAAAAACTGTCCGCAACGCGGCGCTAATATCACATTTTGGGTATTCTATCGCTGGAACGTGTCTCTTGATCGTAGAAAGTTTGAAACTTTTCTGTTACAAGATATTCCCACAGCACAGAGAGAGAAAAAAAAAAAAAAAGAAACACAGCAATCTCGTTCTATCACGCCGCACGAAGGCGCTCAAATCGTAACAAGATTAGGAACATAGGATTTATTTGATTATGCTCCAGTCAGATACGCCGGGTGAGTTCGGTTAAGGAGCAGCAATGAGATTACCAGTGCATGTCCATTGCAAATGACTCTCCCAATACTGCTATTTCCCGAAACAGAGAGGCGGTTATACCGGGCTGTACGAGTTCCGACCGAAAGCATCAATCAAATTAGGCGCGCATAATTTGATATCTAGTCGTGTTATTCCCCAGTCACGTGGTTTATCTTGGTTTTTCCCTCGAGCAATGCGCGCAAGAAATGCGAACATTCCCGTACAACCTAAGCGCAACGAACGTACGGGATAAACTTGCACTTGGAGTGTCGTTACAGACATACTTCCGCTGCCGTACTTCCGCTTTCCTATCATTCAGTCATCCCTTCATATGTCGTCAATTCGCTCCGGGATCGGACGGTGTCGGCGCGCTGCGGAGAAACGATGAACTACCGTAGTGTGGGTAGCTTCCTGGTGTCGTCTGCTTTTACACGTTTATATTCCGCTTTCAGTGCAGTAGGTGGCGCATTAGGGAACCGAACAGTATCGTACCATCGCAGCACAAGTCATCTTCCGGTGAATGTACACAAGAAATACGGAGAATCCACGGTTATCCACACTAGAATGGTGACAGTGTCGCCCCCTATAGGTAGATCTAAGCGCTTACAGAAAAATCAACTCGCCGTGGTGTCCCGTAACGCTTAGGATTACCCTTTCCACCGCACTGTACTTTGCAATAGGCACGTGTGGTCACTTTGTACGTGGTTTCTTCGGTAGATCCACGCCGGTTTAGGAATGCTTCCTCATTGTTGCCTTGTGATTGGACAGACACTTGGTCACGTGATTTCTCAAAACTTTACCCTCTCGTTATTTATTTTCGCTTCGATATATATTAGCGCTCGTTATTTATTTTGCGCTCGAATATCTGCATTCCAACCCGAGATAGCCCGATCTTACGGCTCCTGAAATACAACCCCATTTTTACCCCCGATTAAAACACACACACACACACACAAATGAAAGCACCGAAAACACAAGGGCCGGTGTATAAACGACAACGATGATAGAAATCGTAAAGGGAGAGGATAGACGAAGAAAAGCTGGGAAAGAGAAATGTAGAAATCAAAGGACTTGTGAGGAGGCATTGTCCTCTCCCAACGTCGAACTCCTGGGAGTCGCCATGATATAGATACAGCCACGATCAACGACACCTAGATAAGGAAGGCCCACTTAATGCCTCCTCTCACTCCTTCGCACGTAGACACACTAGGTTGTGGGGGAGGGGGGGTAATGGTAGAATCGGTCTCCGTTGTTGGCCACAGAGAAGAGGGCGTCGTCACGACTATACAAAAAAATGAAGGAAAGAAAGAAAGAACGAAAGGAAAAAGCCGGATGGAGGATTAAGGGCGGAGATGCGTAGAGGGTGCGTGAGCGCGTCGGGGAGTGCAAAGTGCTAGAGGGGTCGCTAATCGCAGCAGGCAGCCAAGATGACAACGAATCGCCGCAGACGATTTTGAAACACAGGCTTTCCGTAGCTATACCATTGGCTTTCCATGCGGCTCATTTCCATAGCTATGGCCGTCGAAAGCACGGTCGTGATTGGGGGACTCTTAATTGCTACTTCGATACAATAGACCTCTTCCTGTTTGTAAACAAATGACGTCATAGTGTTCGACAGCGCCACCAATTTGGTAGAGTTGAACTACGCTAGAAGCTAGGGGCGAACAAGGTCGCGCCACGGTCTTGAGGGGATACCGATGGTCACTGAAAGGGACCAAACCGACCAAATTGATGGCGCTGTCGAACACTATGACGTCATTTGTTTACAATCAAGGAGAGGTCTATAGGAGGCAGCGAACAAGTGCCAATTCGTGGAACCCAGCCCTCCCCTTCCGATTTATTTCGGTTTCAGTCTGCCTACGAACGTCATGATGACGTTTCTCGGGTAGAGGTCTGTCTATTCCAGGATGTCTGGTTCTCGCCCGCGGTAACCGCCTTCGGAAAAGCCGCCACTGAAAAGACCCAAGAAATAGTCGGATGTTGTAAGCACAGCTGCACCATCGGGCGGTTAAACGGTGGAGGGCAGGGATACATTTCTTCCCCGGGAATTCCTAAGGGAAGCGCGAAATTCTCCCAAAGGAAGGGCGCGAGCTGTGATGATTCATATGCAAATAATGCAATATACATTCAATCCATTCAATACGAAAACAATAAAGCATTTGCCACTTTTGTCATTCAGATTTCAGACTGCCTCGAATTTTTGGGACCCGGGCATGAATTGGTGGCAGCGGTAGGGGCTGGAAGGGGGTGTCGGTTGGGATCTGGGATGCCCCTGAATTTAGGATATTGCGCCGCCCCTGAAACAGCGGCTTTTGAAAAGCAGGCTTTTTTCTTTCTTACTTCTTCATTTTTCTTTCTTTTCGTTATCTTTCCTTTTTTTCGTTTTCTTGCTTTTATCTTTCTTCTTCTTCCGTTTTCTCTCTTTTCGTTTTCTTTCTTCTTCCGTTTTCTTTCTTTTCGTTATATTTCCTTTTTTAGTTTTCTTTCTTTTTCTTTCTTTTCGTTATCTTTCCTTTTTTCGTTTTCTTTCTTTTCGTTTTCTTTCCTTTTTATGTTTTCTTTTTATGAAAGGAATAGCAAGTCGGTCTATGCCTGACTAACCTTTCCTCGTTTTTTTTTTCAATAAACATATCCTCCCCCCCCCCCACACACACACCAACGGTCTGCCCTCAAAACACTTTTAAACTTTTTGGACACCGTATATAGGACTTCGGTCCTCACTGTGAGATGATCCATTAATCAATTTCACCAGATTACCGACAGCAATGGGGTATAATAGAGTATCGATGAAACTCCCCAATCACCCTCATCATCATCATTAAATAAAGGTGTTGTTTTTTGACAAAACACATTGTCCAAACCGATACTCCGAAGAAATGATATCAGAAATGATATCGTGGTATCCATCAGATCACAGGAGTGGGGGGTACACATGCCCAAGAGAGTCCAAATATTAAGGACGACTATCGAAGCGTATACAGCATCGAAATGGACAGAACGTTGCTCAACGTTCCAGCTCCATGGACCCGCACTTTTACTCCATCCGTTCTCTTAAGAATTCCTCACCGATCAGATAGCCGGTTCTTGAAGCTTCCTGTCGTCGAGTCTCCTCCGCTAATGAGGCTTCGCCCGGCGCTTCTATGATCGCTGCGCAACTGGTTGAAAACGCATCACTCGCACAGCGCTTGCTGCCTCTGGAGATTGTAAGTCAATGCTCCGTCATTACTGACTGGTGACATTCCAAAGTTTTACGAAGCAATCTCCTTTAAACTCCTAGCTTAGGCTAATGTTCGAAGCAACCGATTTATTCGCCCATTGTGAAACTTATGCAGTCGCTTGAGACAAGTTAAAAAGGTTACTCGCGGTAGCACTGCAGTTTTAATGAACTTAACTTTCATGGCGGTCGGCGGAACTTCGGAGGGGCTATCACAGTCCCTCAACACTTCTTTATCCGCAGGTGGCTCAAATATCTGGTACAGTCGATGAAGACGCTGTCGAGACACATTACCATGAATGCGACTTTTGCTGTGGTCCTTTTGGTTCTCTCATGTGAGCATTCGTTCTGTAACCATGCACGACCTGCTAGATTATATACCGACCATGTCATAACCGGCAACTCCAGAGTTGTGCCTAACTCGTTACAAGTAACTCGTTACTTGGTAACGGTTACTTTTTTTGGTAACGAAGTAACGATTCAGTTACTTGTTAAAAATTGTAATAGTAAGGAATCAGTTACAAAAATTAGTATCTCGTTACTGACGTTACTCGTTTCTTTTCTTCAGCGCGGGGGAGCACATTTCGACACTCCGTGTGGCGCAATGCGTGAACCTTCGTGACCCACGACCAAGTGTGACTCCAAGCAGTTGAAGACCAAGTTGAACGACCAAGTATCCAGGTGTCCAGAATCGGGACACCTGTGACAGGAGAAAAAATCGCGTTTTTTCGCCGAATTTAGAACAAAAAAAAGAAAAAGAAGAAAAATCATCGAAGACCAGAAACCCAATGACTTAATATTCATATGTGTTTGTCTTGAAACAATGATTACTATATGATGACTGTTGTACAGGGGCAGCCTTACTGACTTCGGGAGCACCTGAGCTCGTCGATATTGACGACGACTGGAAAAGTCTTAGGAATGCCAGCAACTTCCCAGGTAGGCTATGCAGAATAAGTAGGTGGATATAGCCTGGATGTGTAGAAAAGTGGTACGTGTGGTAGAAGAAAGGTCGGGTCTGTCTGCCAAACTTTTAAGTGTTCTTGCTTTGCTGTCGGCAGAGGCGCCGAGAGCTGAGGGAGTTAAAATGAACTCCATCTCGAAGGCTAAACAAAAAGCAGCAGTGGAGAAGCGCATAACAGTCGCATAACTTTGGCTAACTCGGCAAGAGTTCAGCAAACAGTGTTGTTCAGCTGCATGCATTTAAAGGAGCACACACTCTTAAAAAAAAAGGGTGTACTTTAACTCCTTTTTCTTGCGACATATATAGCTCCCTTTTGGAGAGTACAATTACTGCCAAAAAAGCAGTCTCCTCACTCCCTCCAGGGAGTAACATAACTCCCTTTCTCCCTGCAGGAGAGTAATATTACTGTCCAGTGGGGGTTAGAGTGTAACCCCACTCCCTAAAGGGAGTGAGGAGACGCCTTTTTTGTAATAATGTAGTAATTGTACTCTCTAAAAGGGAGTTTTTTTTTTTTCATTCAGAGTTCATTCGGAGTTCATTTCTTCAAACCAACTGGAACCAAAAACATCTGGAGAAAGGCACGTACGGTCCTCGTGTGACGTGGACCAGCGGGTCAGCTCACGCGCCTCTTATAGGCTCGTTCGGCTGCCCAGGGGGCGCCCTCGCTCACTACCATCATCGCTACCTGTGGTGGCAAGGACAAGTTATTTCCAGCATATACTATTTCAGTTATTTCGGAATTTGCTGCAGTCATTTCATCAGGCACTGTACACATTCACTGAGGCATAGGTCCAACACGAGGCAGAATTCACGCGATGACGTGGGGAATCGCCAACATCGTCTTCTACGATTGTAGAATACAGTATACTGGAAAACTTTTCCTCCGCCCGCCACCAGGAGAGAAAGCCGGCGCCAGTGTCGCCGTGCCAAACTCTAGCCGGATACGTCCCTATACCTGCTTGGGCTGTGCCGCTGTGCGTCACGAGCCACGTGCCGGGGACCATGTTGCGTCATCACGTCCTCTCGTTCTGCGATGCGCTCTTTTCAGACGGGGAAGGGAACAGAGGTCACGCTCCCGCTCTGTAGGTCACCCTCGCTCATCGTTCTCTAAAGCAAAAAAAAGAAAGAGAAGAAGAAAAATAAATTTTGGGAATCACCTCAGTGCTCCTTTAAGCCCGAATCCCATAACAAGCGACACGCGGCAGATACACGCGAGAAGCGACAAAATCGACGTCACTGCCGCCACACGAGCGTCAAAAAAGCTCAGTCGCGGCTGAATATTTCTGCATCTACTCCCAGTATGGCGGGCTAGAAGGACTAGCCCGCCATAATATTTGTAGCATGTCGCTGAGTTCGTTGCCTGTTGTTTGACAAAACCAGCTAGATTTGACGGCGTGAAACAAGAACTGAACGCGTGGGCAAGGGAAAGGGTGGAGAGGGCAACCAACAAAAGTAGCAGACGAAGAAGTGGGCGGGGAACTTCAACCGCAGCGCCACTGCGTTACGGCGAATATTACATAGCACCTTCATTACAAGTTCTCCTCGTTTTGACGAATGAAATACTATTTTTGGTATATTTATGGCAATTTACAACTTAGCTCGAATAAAATAAGCAATGCTTCTCCAAAAACATCATTTCTCGGCGACGAAATGTCGCTGCTCAAATGGACCAGGAAGTCGCGCCATGACCAGACGCGACAGCGACAAATTCTGCAGCGCGTCGCGTGTCGCTTGTTATGGGGTCCGCGCTTTAAGGGGGAATCACTTCTTCAGAAATCTATGGGTGATTTTCATTCGCACAAGACACGTGAACACTCTCTAAACTATCATCATAAGATTGGTACTGGCGTGTTCTCTTAGCTTCTCTCTAAGCCAATTACGTATTTTTTAGAGGACAAGGTTGAGTCATTGATTTTTCATAAATTGAAGTTTGGTGCGCCTCGAACATGTGCTGCCATCTCGATAGAGTGTCGCGCACTAAACTATTTGCGAATTCGGGCTCAATACAAATCAACGGATAGTCCTGGAATTCCACAAAATGTGTCATTCACAAGGGCAATGCAAGGAGAACACGCCAGTACTTCTGTTTTGACGATATTTTACGCCGTTTCTGAGCGCTGTGCGAACAAACGTTCTCTATTGTCTTGCGCGGAAGTGATTCCCCCTTAAGGTATTATGGGACGTTTCGGGTATAGAGTCACTCAATAGGGGTACAGAGTATCGCATTTCTTTTTTCGCGCCGGAGTCGCCGTTCGGTGTCCGAGATTGGACTGATTGTGTCACGTGATCTCTCCTTCCAAGAACGCGGCCTCGACTACGCGCAGTTCTCCGGCGGAGAAACGCTCTGCAAGTAACCGAGCGTTCTGCGCATATCTCCTCTCCCAGTTACTCCACTCGGGAAGCCCCATTGGCTACGGCGGCGCCCTCCCTATTCCCTCTCACTGCCTCCTCTCATGCGCAGAGACGCACTTGCACAGCGTGATGCAGTCGCGCCGGATCCAAAATGGCGGTCTCGCTCGCTCACCGGCGTGGCTCAGTGTCGCTACTCTGCTCCCTGTTTGGTGACTCTAGTTCGGGGTAACCTACTAATGTCTTCGCAACTATATGTTCTTTCTTGCCTTTTCGAAACAGGTGTCTAGGAAGCCTTGCTGAAGACGCGCTGCAGTAGAGGAACGATGTTTGGTCTTCATACCAACCGTTTTCTCGTTTCTTTCATAAAGCTGTATTTGTACTCTCATTTTCTATGCGTTTTTACTTGAAAGGGTAACTTAAAAAAAAACACACACACACACACACACGACAGACTAAACAACGAACCTGGCGTGAATCCTGTTGGTCTTCGGATTAATTCAAAGTGAGTAAAGAACTGCCCTCGTGGATTTTGCTTTATTTGTGAACTGCCATGGATTCATACGAGTTTCCGCATTGCTCAGACTTGACTAGCCTTTGATCATACCGTTTAGAAGTCCTTACATGTTGTTGGATTCTAATGGATTCTTTTGTTTTCCCCTGAGCGTCGACATGGCATTATGATCCATGGTCCATGGACAATGGATTTAGACAAAGGACGTAGATTTTGACCCATTTATACGGTGGTTCTCACGCATTTCTGTCCGGGATGGACTTTAAAGCCATCGCCACGGTTTCTTATTAGGCTTTTTCCGGGTACTGATTGGAAGTATAATGTATTATCATTTTGCAACGAAACTTAGATTTATCTTTCAGATTTATCGTATCCTTCATCATTAGATTGCCACGGAAAAGCGGTGACGATATGGTGTTGTGGCTCAAAAGCACACAAAACGCTCAAAAACGCTCACAAGTAATGAGCTTAACTAAATAGAACACGAATGATCGAGGCAATGATGGCCATTAGTAAACAACTGAAACTGCAACAACTACAGAAGAATGCAGAATAATTAAAATCATATACATGTGTAAGTATAGCGCTTTTGTTTGCTATTGGCTGCCTCCATTTCTAAGTCCAGTTACAACATGCTGTTCATGGACACCATAAAAATACAAATAAATAAATAAATATCATTCCGTCAAATTCCGCGGCTATTACGTATTCGAGTAAACGGCTGAGTTTCACGGAATCCGTCCTCAGTTGACCGCAAACATCCCGCGCATTCGTCAAGTCCTGCAACAAATGAAACGACCAGCGCACAGCTCAGCGTAGATAAATGGACCTTTCGTAGCGCCCTCTACGAAGAAAAAAAAATTCAATATAGCTGGAAATGGAATCGAATATAACTCGGGCTGCTGCATGCTTTTGAGAACAAGGCTTCCTCGAAATAGGAGAGAGAGAGAGAGAGAGAAACAGTTTTAGCTGGTAGAGGAAATAAACCTGACCCACACGACCTGATCCAATTCTTTCGTTTTTCTTTTCGCTTTGCTCCCTGTCTCGTTTCTTTCAGGGAAAATTGACCTCTTCCTGTTTTCCTTTCGTGCTTTTTTTTTTTTTTATGTGCGGGAAGTTTTTGCAACTGTACCTACGATATTCATCGCCATCCCTCCGCAAAATTCGTCGGCGGTGAGAATGTTGCGAATTCGGCGCGAAAAATGTGATTTCGCGAGATAAACGGGAGATAGGGAGGGAAAAGGAAAGGGGGAAAGGAAGAGCGAGAGAGGGAGGATGGAGAGGATGTAAAAGAAAGGTAGTATGCGGGCATTTTTTTGGAACCGTGATGGTTTCTGTTTTTTTTTTGTTTTTTTTTCTCGTTGTGTTTTGGTTTCGTGCATATCGAGAAACTGCTTCCTGGGGAAATCAAATGGGGAAAAAAGGGGAAGCCACTGACTGACTGATTCTTTCGAGCCGTTGCTCGAAGGGAAGGAGGTTTTTGTGTTACGCGCGCGTCATCGTAGCAATAGGGCAGTTAAGTGAAAAATGTAGGAGGAATATTGCGGAGATTTGTTGTTTCCTGAGCCAGGTGAACCGCTTGCGGGACATGGGTGCATATCAGGACAAAAAGGAAGGCAGGATTGTTTCCCGTTTTCTTTTTGTGTCGACGAACGTTGTCTCAAAGGAGGTGATATAGTGTTGTCTTCTGGTGTGCCTCGGTGAAGCTGGAAAACTAATTTCATTTCCGAAGTAGTACTTTTGTTCGTGAGCCAAACACACACACAAAAAAAAGAAAAGAAAAAACGAAGCAGCTAGACGCAGGAATAACACACCCTTTTGTAGATATTTGTAGGCGGCGTACTCTGCTACGGGATGAACAGTGATAGACGGCGAGCTGCAATTCTGTAACCATAGCAACAATGCATGGTACAAGGGCAAGTATAAATGTAACACATTTTGCTAACGTTTTAATCGACTGTTAGGAACTGTTAGAGTTTTACGAAAGTGGACAAAACGCTCAATATAGACGTTCCTTTGGATTTGGGGACCAGCGCGAAAGAGAAATTTTTTTCTTCGATTACGATGAGACGGTAGAGGACTAAAATTATGTTTTGATAACTGGGTGTGAGAGTAGAGCGCGTCGTTATCATACCACGAACATCCGGTTCAGTTATCCTTACGTCGTCACGAGGGCCAGGCTTTTTTTTTTTTTTTTTTGTGTGTGTGTGGTTTCTGCTGCATAGCTGAATGGGAATAAGCCAATCTGCATCAATCCAATCCACACTTACAACAACGATGATGATGAAGAGCAGGAAAGACACACCTCATGAGTGTTGACTTGCTTACTCAACACTGCAGACAAACGCCCAGTGCCAAAAAACTTCATCCTCTAACTCCCGCGAGAGGCTCCATTTAAGACCAGCAATACGTTTTTATTACCACACACATATCATCCCATGAAATACAGCGGCGGAAGTTGTTTTCCACGCAATGCAGACAACACGACGACACCAGCGCCCCCACTCCCCCGAAAAAAAGAAAAAAGCAATCGATACCGTGGATAAGACCAGGTCTGAAGTAAAGGAAGGGGACCAAGAACTATTCTTCAGTTGGTCAACGGACCAGACAAGAGCCACTTTCGCCTTTTCGCAAATGGCCTCCGGTTACTCAGTGTTTCCAGAACCTCCCTATTTCTGTCGTCTGCTTTTGTGTTTGTTTCTTTTTTCCGATATCCCTTTTTATTATCATCGGTGTTACGCTTGTGTACGTAGTCAAATGTTTTTGTACTGTCCTCGTTTCCTTAAATTTTCTTTTATGCCGTTCCGCTCGAGTTTCCAACATTTCGTTTCGCCAGTTCTTCGTTGCTCTGCTGCGTTGTCTTCTGCATCGGGCCCGTCGAATTTCTGCGAATCCCGGAAGCGGAACATGGCCTGTGGTATGTGTTTTGCAGACGACGTTTTCTGCTGGCGTATACGAATACGGAGGGTTCCCACTTCCGATTCTAGGAAAGAGTGTGCCCATAATGACTTTCTCTTCCAGTCGTCCTTTCAGATAAAAAAAAAATGTAAGACGGGATAGCATAAGAAAGCTCATAGCAACACGGAGAAGGTTTCGAAATTTTGCCATGAGCAACATGACGTAAAAGCAACTCCATGCGGGTGTCTGCGTTGATTTCGCTAGTTCAAAAGCAATTGATGTATCCGACTGTGGTCGTGTTCAACTTACCGTGTATTCACCACGACCTACTAGATTATAACGACCATGTCACAATCAGAAAACCCTATGAGGAACCTGTCCGCACGATCCGCAGGGGGCGCTACTGATCGGCACAACACGATTGGACGATGGAAATTTGAAATCTGAACGCGCAGAAGCGTGTGTACGACTACCGTAGCAGACGACAGCGATAGCCCCTATGAAAACGCGTAGAATGATGATAATAATCAACCTCAGAATGAAACATCTGTGGAACGTCCACCGCTTGTACATAAATACTAAGGTAAGTTTAAGTACAAAGTATTGTAGAAGTTGAGGAAGCTATAACTGGGACGATCAGAAGCGCCACCGCTACCTTCCAAAAATGCGGCGCATAGAAGGGGTGCGCCTGACATGGTCGTTATAATCTAGTAGGTCGTGGTATTCACACGGAGGACATGCTCACGGAAGATTCTAGTGGAAGGAAAAGCGAAAACACTGCTCACAGAGCGGGAGTTCCGTCCCATCCCTTGTTATGTCCACCATTCATAGCAGACGACACTTGGCAGACGACACCGTCAGCGTCCTTTGCTGTCGTCTGCTACGAAATATCTTGTGGTTGTGTCGCAGGATATTCCCCACGGTTAGGAGCGTACGTGAAGACACGACGTTGAATGCTCGCGCTCACGTGACCGCAGAAAGCTATGACGTTTTTTTTTTTGCATTTTCCGCTGTATTCTGGGGAATGTCTTCCGTGTAACGCGGGAACGCGGAAGTTCCGTGGAACGCGGTTAAGAACGAAAACAAAATCAAGTCCGTCAGCTCTCAAAATATTATTGCGCTGTGGATAGGATGGCTGGATACAGAGTAGTCACGCTCCCTCCTTGCACGAGATAATGTAATCCATCAGACTCACTCTACGCTGCGGCAGAAAGTGCGCTTCCGTACTGATGGCCCATGGTGGCGCTGCAGTATTTTCTCCTGGCGCCCTATTGCTTCTACTTACCTCCAACGACGTATATAGTTGACATCTCAAGTTGAACACGAATATTGAGTGATCTTGATCCTGTCTGCATCCCGAACTTGGCCATATTCCGAATCAAGCAACAAACATGCTCCCGTGACTGGCCACGAGTTCCAGCGCGAATGTCAATTGGAGCGTCAATAACGTTCGTTACGTGCCAGCTCAAGATTGGAGTCCAGAGCTCAAATCTTCACCCTGTCCATATTGCACAGCAAGCGATATAAATGCATCATCTCCCCTTCGCCATGTGCCCCGCGTGCGAAGGCCAACCGTAACGCCAATAAAGCCCGTTATGTGCCAGCTTACGGTTTGAGCAAGGGACCTCCCGTACTGAAAAAGCCTGAGCGTGGGAAAACTGAAAAAAAGACACAACACAGACGGCTCAAACCACTAAAAAGCCGAGCTGAGCCGAGCCTTCCTTCAGACCACAGTTCGGGATGCAATCGCTAACGCCCAACCAGTTTCCGCGGCTCGGCAGATTCTAATGGTGTCTTCGACTGGCCGCTTCCGATCGCTCTATAGAGCGCTCGGAAGCAACGTTTCATCTTCGACTGGTCGAAACAGAGCACTCTCTCTGCATCCGACTGGGTCATTTAGAGCTCTTTCCTCCAACTCGGAACGCTCTAGAATGCTCGAGGATATTTCGTCCGCTCCGTTTTTTTTATGAACCGCCCCCCCCCCCCAAATGAAACCCCTTAGACACACCACGGCAAGAACGACATCGCCCCCCCCCCCCTATTTGATGTGCTCGACCTGTTGACATCCACCACGTGGCGCTGCTGTGATCTTAGAGAGCTGAGCTACGATCACGGTGCTTAAGTAAGAGAGCACGTTATTTGTTGCATAATCCGGCCCTGCCTAAAACGAAAAAATTATGCGGAGGGGCTTTCGCTTCATCTTTATCTAATAGCTTTTTTTCGCCTCGCTATACTTCCTCAGAATCATTGTTCGAAACTCATTTATTGGGCACCTATGCAAAGCGACACGGCGATACGGCGTCCTTTTTTCCGACCGGAAACAGCCGGAAAAGGAGGAGTCAGCCGAGGCGGAAACGAAAAGCGAAAGTAAGTGAGATTGGTTGCCCCAAAATGGCGCAATCCATATTTTTACACATCGTTTCCTATGTTATAGCAATTTGTAGATGGAAGTGGGGGGGGGGGGGGGGGGAGCTTTGCTGAAATAAAAATCAAGAGTATACAGGTTATTTAATAAGAAATAATAAAAATACACGGAAGAAGAGGTCATTTTCTTCTATTCCCGCAGGGCACAAAAGTATTCATTTCGTTCGAAAAAAAAAAAAAGAAAAGAAAGAGAGGAAGGAAACGAAAGAGGAAATCTCACACGCGTACGGGTGATGAGGTCCTTCCTTTTTTCCTTCACACTTCCCCTTTTCCCGTTTTCTTTCCCTATTTCCTTTCTTTTTTTTTCTGTTTGAGTCTCAAAACTGGGGTGTGAAGAAAACGTGCGCTCGAGAAAAATGCTTAAGACCGCCTCGGTTTTTCCGCTGGTTTGCTGCGAGATTGATTTATTGATCGCGTGTTGGCCGTGTATCCTTCCATGCATTCAAGAAAGTGGCGGTGGGGAAAATGCTTTAGAATGGGTAATTGCTCGGTCCATCCTTTTTTGGCGCGGTTTTGGAACAGAGTGCGAGCGAGCGAGCGTTCCAGCTGTGACGAAGACTCCGCGGGAATGTGGCTTAGTCTGGCGTCCGCGAAGAGGTGTATATATATATTGTTTTATGTCGGATGGGATGCAAAGTATGTGGTAGAAGACGTAGGTCGGAAGGGCAGATAAGGACTGCCTGGGAGACCTGGAATATCAAGCTGAATGACGAGTCGCCGTCACGAATGATGATGATGATGACGATGGGAAATTAGAGGGCATCAAAGCCGCAACCTACTACTATACTGTAGAGACTCGTTAATTTAAAAAAAAAGGTAAAAGTGCTAAAAAATACACCAGGCGAACACGAAGAATCGACGCGCACGCACGCATGCACACACACACACACACACCAAGCACATCTGGAGCCAGCACCACTGGGTGATAGTAGTTGTCGCGGTCGCCGCTTCGCTACATGGGACTTGGCGCTAGTTGGCATTATGCGTTATCACGTGATTCGTAAAAAACGCGGTATATTGTCAAATTATCAAATATTGTCGGTTCTTTAGGGACCACGCTTCGGGTCTCTCAGTCAGCTGGACTATCTCCCCTCCCCTATCTCTCTCTCTCTCTCAAAATTGATTGGTCCCTGGCCAACTAACGTTCTGCCCTCAAAGCTCTTTTGACCTTCCTGGACACAATCGTACTTCGATCGCCTTATTGTGAAGGGGCTTATTATTTCATTCCCCCACATCAACACCAGCAGTGGGGTAGAGTATCCCCTCTAGCGATGATATTCCCCATTTTATCATCTCGCAATAAAGTTGTTGTTGTTTTAGGGACCAAACTACTTAAAAATCCATTCGAAGCGAAAGCGGTGACCGAATTGCAATTATCAATATACTTAGTATGCGTAATTATAAATATCAATATCTAGTCCTGGAGCCATTTTTTTTTTCAAATTTTCTTATTTGTCATAATCAATCAATCAATGAATCAATCGATGATCAATCAATATTTAGCCGTGGAGTCATTTTTTTTCAAATTGTCTTCTTTGTCATAATCAATCAATCAATCAATCAATCGATCGATCGATCGATCAATCAATATTTAGTCCGGTGGCTCTAAGCACAATAAAAAAAATAAAATAAAAACCGCGACGGCTTTTTGCGCAGTGTGTCACGTCTTATTTAGGTCTATATATCATAAAAGCAGCACAAGAGACAAAAACACGAGACAACTTCACAGGACAACCTGTACCGCTACCAATCAATGATGTACCGCTACCAACTACCACACACCGTAAGTGTAGTTCTTCAGGTGTGCTGTTCATGACCTCAACGGCGTGTCGTATCTCCCTCTGCCAGCTTGACACAAAGCTTACACATTTTTGGCTTCGAAGCATTTTAGAAAGAAGAGCAAGAGGTTATAAAGTTATCCTAAAGGTATCCTTCGTGTATTTCATGTAATGAGGGAATAGGTGCATAAAACTGCCATGCACGAATGCATGTGCAATCAACTGTTAAGAAGCGTTATCTGAACTTCAAATTGAGAAAATGACCACCATAAACTGCATTCTTTAAACCATTACAGCGTTGGCACTCATGGTCGAGACCTGGGTACAGAGCCGTCTGCTAAGCGAATGCGTACAAGGAACAGCCTATTTATAGGTCCCCATGCCCTTTTATGCATAACAGCCTAAGCAGAAATGTGCTAGTGAACAGCTGAATGGTCGTCCGCTTAATAAATATACACCTCGTCTGTGGCGCAGCACCTCATGCATATCTTACTTCATATTCGTCAAGGGCACAATTTTAGCCTCGAAGCAGGTGATAACTAGCAAGCCCAGCCCATTGGATTATTAATCATATGCCGTCATGTGCTACACTTCTCTCGCTCAGTCTTCTGATTGGAGGATCTATACTAACGACATATATTCCGGGCAAGGTTACAAGATCGCGTCACCGAGAAGCGCTAGACAGAGCAAGAGCTAGCTACCACTGCTAGTTACCACTGAGTTTCTGCATATAGCACTGTCTGCTTTGATGAAAATTTTATGCGTCTCCCTTTCAAAATGCGTTCTCTTTCGCATAAGGCAAAAAAAAAAGAACGAGAGCAGAAAGTACAAATGAAAGCAGACGACAGAAAAGCAGACACACGGGCGAACTTACTCTTCAACGCTAACGACCTTTGGAAGAATCAAAAATGGAACTCGTTCATTATTATACGGCAGCCTAGCGAAAAGATATTAGAGCCCGCCAGCCACACATTGCATTGCATAATGGTCCACCTTATTTTTTTATTTCTTTTGTCTCTTTGTACAAAAGAGAAAGATACCAACAGCGGAGAAAAGGTGCATGGCGCTAATATCCGTCCGCGAAAGAAACAAAAAAGAAGGAAAGAAACCGAAACCGAAACTGCTAATAATAACGGATGACGCTCTATTTGCGCCTCATGATGAATGATATACAATCGGATTGATGTGACGCAGTGGTTTCTGGGCCGCGCGTTAGTCTTAGCGTTTCTGCAAGGCCGTATATGTATGTAGCGGTGACAAATAGTTTTTCGGCCTGCGTTACGGAATGACCACCGTTATTTGTACGAACATTATTGGGTGTCGTTCGTGGGGATATTAACGGTTTCGTATTTGTACCCCCCATGCGTAACATATACAACCAAAACGCCATTCGCACGTGCATACCCAAGCAGCACAACTTATTGGCCCAATATTGGCAATGTCGGCCCAATCCTGGACCAGGATTGGCCCAATATTGGCAATGTTGGCCCAATACTGGACCAAGATTGGACCAATATTGGGCCAGTATTGCCAATATTGGCCCAATATTGGGACAGGATGTTGTGCTGCTTGGGTACACATTCACGTTGAACCGGTAATCCGGGCGCAATACGTTACCATGGTAACGATGGATACGTGCACCTAGTCAGTACGGGTGAGGAAATTTCCACAGATAAAACGAAAGAAGTCATAAACTAAAATCACGTACTTAGCATACTTGTGTGTGTGTTTTTTTTATTAGTTGGTGGAAATAAAAATGCAACGAAATATGTCCACAGCTACTCGGAAGGCGACACCGACTCATATTTCCATGGCCCACACCGCCATTTTATTGCAGAAGTTCCAAAAGAACACCATAGCGTCAGGGACAAAACTGTGATCATCCTCCAGCTCTGCAGTTGCCGTTCCCTAACATCCCGTTATCATTCGGACCTAGTTTGACCATAAAACAACACAGAACACACGCAGGGCCCAATAAAACATCAAACAACACAGAAATCCCAGAGTCGTCTGCTTCTTTTATAAACGCAGACGACACTTCTCGAAGTTTTTCCGCAATCTCGTAACCTTCTCTTCGTTAGGCTTAACGAGTCCCCAAAGAGTCCCCTTTTACTAAGTTATCACCTTGTCACGCCGACTTAATACGTTACTAGAACGCGCGCGAAATAGCAACATAAAAGCCAAGACAAAACAAAAAGTTATTACGCTATGGCGGTGATCAAATAACGTCTGCATCAAAACTTCCCAACAACTTGGCATCACGGCAGAGGGCGTGCGCTTACGAAGCAATAAGGAGAGTGCAGCATCAAGAGAAAGAGAGAAAGAGAGAGAGAAAAAAGGGAAGGACTAGTAATCCTGCACATTTCCGTAGCGATTAGCACATCGGGCGCGAGAGTACGTAGCCCGGAAACGAGAGTATGAAAGGAAGAAATGCTAATTAAGAAGCTCGGTTGCTTAGGAGCCTCGAATGAACTCATTTTCCTAACAGGATTACAACGTGTCTCAGAAGATGCTCCGACGCAAATTGGCCAAAATACGCAGTCGAACGGACAGTTAGTGTTGCTGCGTTTGCAGCATTACGCGATGACGTCAATAAGGCAAATGAGGTTCCGAGTCGGTAACAAGATGGGGACTAGGGAGGCTACACCAGGTGGCGCCACCGGAGTGATTAGATTTTTGCTTCGCAGCAGAGGGAGGCTTTCGTTGTATGCGATAAAGGACGGACTGCCGAGGTCAATCTCTTCGAGTGTTGCCGGGTTGTAGGTTATATATGTATATGTCGCGGACGGATTTTGTGCTGCGGTATACCAGAATGAGCGCATGCTCATAAACGGGGGCGTATTATGCCAAGGATCGGTTCCTCTTGTTCTAAGAACAATCTCGCACTATATACAGTATTCTGCCAAAATATTGTTCCCCTATGGCACTCGTATAAGTACCGTAAAACTATTTTCTAGTTTTCCAAAGTATGACGTCATAAAGGGCGTGCAATCTGCCGCATGTCTGACAACATTGCTCTTCGAAGGTCAATTTCTGTCTCCTCATCCTGGCTTCTGGCAGTCTTCCAACGTGGGGCGGAGGGCGGAAACCGGGAAGGTGACGCGCGCGCTGTTGCTATGACACAGGTGCTAGAGCTCTGGATGACGTCACTTGCTATTGGAGAATCCGAAACTATGATGTTTTGCAGGTTCTTCCGCAAATTCCCACCCATCATCATTGAAATAAAGTTGTTTTTGGTGTTGTGGAAGTGTGTAATGTTCACGGATAGCATTAATATTTCGTCGCTGTTAATTAATAATAGTCTTTGAGCGAGGTTTATTTTTATACCAAATGAAAAAGTATGTTTTTTAGCCCGTCCATGTCTGTAGCCCGCCGAGGCTAATTTCTCGTTGTTTACGTATTATTTTTTTAGTCCTCCCCCTTTGTTTTACGACATGACAACACGGTTTCGTTTCTACACCGTCATTAATTAACCATTCGTAGCGCAGACTACAAAAAAATCGCGCCGACAAAATTAGTTTCCAATCGATCTATATATATTTCTACGTGCACCAGATTGGCCCGACAAATTAAAAAAGGAAAAAAAAAAACATGGCTTAAATCTTTCGTCCGTCATCCAAAAGATTACGCTCACAGTAGCGAAGATAATACAAAATATGCCGAGTAATCCATGTTTGCCCCAGTTAACGGAACACGTAATCCTTCCAAGAAGTAGAAGGTATTGGGGATTTTAATTAATCAAAAGCGCCATGTCGTCTTAGTATTTTGCTTAAAGGTTTTAATACCGACACATTTATTTTTTTTCTTCTTCCGGAAATTTCTTGGGAAACAAAATTGGCACTGCATAATGCAGACGTCTCGGATCAATACCCTTTCATTTTTCGAGACAATGTACGGGGACGAATTAGAGGGCTAATTCGTCATGTTCATGTTGTTTCATGTTGGAATTAAAAGTTTTTGCCTTTCTGTTAAGTGAAGTTTAGAGTGCCTTGTTTAGGAGATGCATGCGCAGATTTGAACTCGTGGAAGAAAGCCGCAGGAGACTACAACTTTATTTTATGATGACGGTGATGATGATGATGATGATGATGATGATGATGATTGGGGAGCTTCATCGCCAGAGGCTTATATGCTCGATGTTTCGTTGTGACTTTTGACTCGTTTACTGCACATTTGTCCTAACAGTATCAAAATCGAAAAAAAAAAAAAACAAAAAAAAAAACACTACAGGCAACACAGGGGTGCCCTGGCACGTATCACATATATTTGTTTAAATGAGACTCCTCCCGCTGGTGTAATGACACCCATGTGTAAAATAGCGCGAGGGTTTCGGATTGCACACTCATGTCCACATGGCTTACTGCAAACTTCATTATTATTTAAACGGAATCGCGTAGAACTAGGAGTATGCTTTTTCGACATTTGCATCCTACATAAAGCTAAAATTAAGTGTAGCTAATTTCATGCCATATTTTCGACGTTTTTCATCATCGTTACTAAAACTCTGTCTCAGTTGTTCAGCTAACAATTCACAGTTGACATCTAATTTATACGAAAATAGGAGGCTCATATCCCTTCAATTCTAAGAGCTAAAAAATAGCTATAAAGCATACTTCATAAGACAACGCTCTTCTGAAATACACCACCTTATCTAAGATGCGCCATACACTTCCAAGTCACGTGCTTTCACGTTGGCTTTCGTTGCTTCTTCCCTTCTTTCTTCTGTGAAAGGAACCGCGTGCACAGAAGAAGTAAAGGAAAATAGACAAAGCCCTTTTCTTGGACTTTGCGAAGATCGAAATCCAGCCTCTTATACGTTGAGTGTTCGTGAGGCGTTTTACAAATGAGGCCCCGTTTCACTGCATCTAAACAACCAAGCAGACGACACAGTTCGCAGACGACGCTGAACGCTTGTTCAGAACGTGTGCAGATCCATGTTCTATTTCGGCTCGTGGGTAAACACACTACAAATCCACTCCTTCAACCATCTTTATTCCTTGTGCTGTTTATTTGTTCTTCTGCGAACTGTATACGAAACTATCGGTCGCCCGAAAATCGAACTTCGCTGTTGTTTTGCGGAAAGCAGACGACAACCAGAAGCGAAACCAAAACTGCGCCCAACTTGCAGCGCCTGGGTTGCTGTTTCGATTATTTGTGATCAATGTTTTGTTTTGGGGTTTATCTGCTTCGCTGTTGCTTTTAAAGGTGGTCGAGGGTTGTTTTATTTATGTCGGAGCGCTTATTGGGTGATGTTCTGCGGTGGCCTGACAACATATACGGAGTTGGTTGCCAGACTGAATTTGGAAAGGCGGAAAGGCTATTAGAACAGAAATCACGTAGAAAACGGGGCGTAATGTGATTGAAGATTTCTGTTTTCTTTGTGGCGTCTCATACTTCTTAGTTTTGAAGTGCACCGCACGGAGGATAACTGGAAAATTGGTATGTACAACATGTGTTTATACAAAACAAACTCGCAGGCCTTAAACAAAAAGACGGCAACATGTTCTATTTCGAAGTTTTGAACATATGTGTAGCGCGTCTTTTAGTCAAGGAGGCTAAATTTTGCTATTCTCTCATTTTAGTTTGCGCAAAAATGATCAGAATGCTGTGATAAAACAGGCAACATTGGTAACAGGTAACACTCCGCTAAACACTGACATTATAAAAGAAGTGGAGCAAATATTATGTAGAGCCGCCGGTATTTATGCTGCTCGACATGGTTGACAATCCCGTGCCTGCTTTAGCCACATTTCCGAGAAGTTCATAAAGTGCGCCATGTCAGATTATTTGTCCCTAGACAATCTAAATACGTGACAAAAAATGTCCCTCTGTGCACTCATTGACGGCACGCTCATCAACCCACTTTGCAGCCCCACCTATCTTTGCCCCTTCAACCCTATAGGAAGCAGACGACACAACAAAACACTACACATTACCGCGTTGTTAGAGACCATTTTACCCCGCAAATGCGGAGAGACGCATAAAATCTCCAGCGTTTACGCTCGAACTCTTCTCGCATTCCAGTCGCCGGCCAAAAATAGCGGACAAATGGAGCGAATCAGCAACCCACCTACTCGCATTTGCGTAGAGGTCGAAATAAAGCTGCTCCTAAAAGACCCACTGTCTCTCAGTGATTCCAGCGCATATAAATGCAGGGAGTGGCAGCAGGTAAGCTCGGAAAGCCCCGAATAATAATAATAAAAAAAAAGAAGAAGAAAGAGAAGAGTAAGAAAAACAAAACTCAAAGCGTACCCGTTTCTGCTTCTTCGATGACCGTTTTGCGAAAGAGTGTGCTCGTTCAGTGCTGCCGTCTGCTACGTATACATCTGCTACTGTCGTCTGCTGAATTTGCAGAAGGCACACAATAATGGTTTCTGCTTCGTTGACATACGAGAGAGAGGGTCTTGTTCTTGTCCTCTCTGTCGCGTTATTACTTTCTTTGGAGTAGAGGGTGAAGGTAAATCGGTAGTTTTGTGTGCGAGACTGACGTTGAAAAGAATGTGCTGCGTAGACGAAAAAACGGAGTGAAAAAGACGTTAAGGCTGTCGAGAAACACGTGAAACACGGGATTACGCTTTTGAAGTACGGTGATAATGGTGTAGAAAGGTTGAGTTTTGCGATGAGTACATCTGTTAATGCAAACTACAGCTTAGTGTGTTTGTATAAGTACTCAAATGATTGCTTAGCTTGTTTTGCCGTAATTGTGTGCATTGACACGTCACAAATGTACACCTTATTTGTTTGTGCACGTTTGTTTATTTTTTATTTTTAAACAAATAATGGCTGCGTATAAAATAAACATTATGATGAGAGCTTGTTACGGCATGAATTAGTAGCCCATGAAAGACTGGTTTAGTCAGACCGGCAAGCGCGATTCCCTGCAGTGCGACTCTTACTGTGGCAAAGCCTGCTTTACAAGCAATTTCCGAAATGGCAGGTGAGCGCTACTGAGTATGGAACACGTAATCTAGAAATGTGAAATAAGAAAACATTTTCATTTTTATGATCAAACGAGGAAACGGATGTGATAAGGTGACTCAACCAACAAAATAAAGCCTAGAAGGAAGAAGAAGAAGAAGAAGAAGAAAAACCAGGCTCGTTGACCAGCAATGCGTCACATGCTTGACGCGCGTCTGAGAAAACAGATACAAAATGCGGCTGGTACATAACATAATTTTACTTTTAACAAATTTAATTAAAAAATTTGACAAGTACTTAAGCGATGTCTACCTCAATCCCGCGTATGAATTATCACTTAGAATTAAAAATTACAATTTTTACAATCGAAATTTCTCACATATTGACATACTTCAACTTTTGAGCAGTTTCAAAAACCTCGTTAGCAACGAGCTAATTTCCTGATACTACTGTTAATATTTTTATGCGCTTCACCTTGTATGAGAAGTGTGCATTACTAGTAAGGCGTATGCTCTTGGTGAGCACAAGGAAATAAAGGTATTATTATTATTATTATTATTATTATTATTATTATTATTATTATTATTATTATTATTATTATTATTATTACGTACATGTATTATATTTTTTCCAGTTTCGTGGTCCATGTATACGCAGAAAAGCAACAGTTCCCGGAGCAGACGACAGAATCGCCGTCTGCTATGCAGTTGTCATCTGCAAAGGAGCCACAGTTCCCAAAGCAGACGTCTGCTTTCGGCAGCATGTCGTTGCTGCCTTCTGCAACAAAGCAATACTTTCCGATGCAGACGACAAAATTGCGGTGAGCGTCGTCGTTGTCGTCTGCAAAAAAAAAAAAGAGCGGTTCCCAAACAGATGACAAGATTGTCGTCTGCAGGTCCTCCCGCTCGGAGGTACATAAACTGCTCAGAGGGCCTTCTCCGGACGTCATACTTGTCGGGACTGTCCACGCAGATTCTGAGTGAGTTGTTCACATGTTTCTTAGCTACTTTCAAATGTTATTGAAGCCGTCATTATAAACATAATTATCAGACTGAAAAACTCCCAAACTGAGCTACCGAACCGGTCGCCTATACGAACTTGTCTTAATGTTTCTTTCATGCTTTTTAATATCTCATTATGAAAGTTCGCTGTTCGTTACTCCGAATAATTATGGGTTAGAGGCCTTTCCATATTGCGATTACATAACTTAAAAAGAGAGAAAAAGACAAAAGGAGAAAATCGAGGTCGAGTTTCATTTCTTGGGAATCACTGAAAAAGAAGGAAGAAAGGTCGACTGAATGTCATCTGGTCAAATTATAGAGCAGACAAAAGAGAAGAAAACACTTCTGCAAATGAATGTCTCGAGGCATTAACGATCAAATGAGAGAACAAGAAGAAGAAGAAGAAAAGAAAAAAAAAAAAAAAGAACTGCAGCGCACTGCAGCACATAATCGACACCAGTATATTTTGCGTCTTCACTACCGTTTTGTTACAAATTTATATCAGTCAAATAACTATTGTTTTCGGAATATGTGTGCACGTGTGCGTCTGATACTTCTTCTTTTTAATTTCTCATACACAACTTGCTTCACCGCGCTTGCTTTGACACCTCTGTCTCTCTAATATTTCCTCTTTTATATTCACCGGATCCCCCTCACCTTTTAATTTCTTTCCCTTCTCACTTCCATCGTCACGTGGATCAGTATACTAACCGTCAAACTACCTGCGAGGACAACAGAGAATCGTCAGCGTACGAATGAAGAACAGTGTGCGCAAAACTACATCTTTCATACGAAGCGAAAGTCCCCCTAAATGATAATTGAAATCAATACCGCCGGCGACGACGACTACAAACTGGCCGTGTCCGATGAAATAAAATTGAAACTGCCCACGGAGTAGTACTTACGTTACTTCTTCAGCGGTCTGAGCTTGGCTTCCTGTTACTCAATTTTATTAATTGCGCAAGTCCTTTCAAAATCAACTTTTCAACGCACGGTAACAGGACCTTGGATGCACTCGCGAAATTATCGAGTTGGAACAGCCCATCTACGAAACATAAATCCGGGTCTTGGAAACAGCTTACTCTACACTCTTAAAAATGAGTTTCACCACATAGCACGCTCCTAGCCAACCATCATTCCGAATGACAACGTTCTCGTCCCTGATTTGTTGAAAACGTGGGGCGGAGCCTATTTTGTGACACTTATGCTGCTCATAATTGTCACAAAAAAGGCGTACGCCTCCCGTTTTCAGCAAACCACGAAAGATAACGATATCATTCGAGCTTATGGTTGGCTAGGAGCGTGCTGTGCGGTGAAGTTCATTTCTAAGAGTGTACGGTAACAGTCATCAGTTAGTTAGTTAATTAGCAAATTAGTAGAATAAAGTAAGTCGGTAATTGTGTGTCTCGCATTATAAAACCCTCTCTTCCCAAGCGGCTTCACATTATGGAATAAACAATTGATCAAAGTAGCGCTTTAGAACAGAGATACCCAAGCGCATTGGGGACCCAGTGAAATTGGGCGTCATCACTGCGCATGCCCAGATGCCAATCGGTGTTTTGGGTTTGGGGACGCGTGTTATATTTTGAAAATAGCGTGGGTACCCTAACGTACCCCAAGGTGAACTTGTGTTGTCTTTGCGCGGCGCGAGATGGAAAAGAAGCGAAAGAAACGCATTGATTATTAACGAAGAATTGAAACATGACAGTCGTATGGCATTCACTTTATATTGTTTAGTGCGACATCAATTCAAAAATAATGTTTGGCACAAAAAATGTATATTTTTCAAATTCAATGAATTTTGCACACAAATGAATACCGTGGTACCGCTAGATGGTGCGTAAGAAGACTTGCGCAGGCGCAAGTTTTTTTTTTTTTTTTTGCGTTTTGGGTTGCGGTAGGAAAACTCTGTTCTAAATCTCTGTAGCGATATGTCCGCCTCACTCAATTACTGGCTTCGGGATTCGAACACATATCCTTGAATCAGGGGGCATGTTCGCTACTCAGTGACGAATGCAGAAGTATAAGGTAACAATTATTCCTGAAATATGAAAAATAAAAATAAAAAAATAAAAAAGCGATAACAAGATAGTAATCGCGATAATAGGTATAAGCCACGAGACAACTTCAAAAGTTTCAAAATTTTGCGAAGTGACAACACGCTTACTAAAGTAAACATTTCTTCAGTTAAATTAATTTCGACACGGACTTCGTAAACACTTACAATTCTCTGACACTGTCAAACATATTCGTATGCCAACTTTGTTTACGTTGCGGAACGAATTTCTCTCCGGTTCTGATTATAAATAAATCTGTAAATAAAGCAGCGGGTGTTTCACCCGCAGCACTGCGAAATCCACTCTTCCGCCGCGTCCCTGAAGGGGAGGCTTTCCCCCAGATACTGCGCGGGATGACAAGTCGACGGGTGGGAGGCCATCATAAAAGCATTAGTGGGCCAAGATTTCGAAATGAGGAAGCCATTTTTCATAAGCTCTTATCGAGGAGCTCCTCTCTGATTGGATGTCGCCGGAAAATGCTATTTCTGTGTCGTGGTGACGTCAGGGGTTGTGCTTTAAGTAAAGGTCGATGTTCCGCCGTGTACATTCGTATCGGCGTTCCGATACTTTTTTTGGTCCGAGGCAATTTGTTGGAGTGCGAGGAGGTTGCAGAAGAGAGCGAGAGAGGGAATACGTTTATTAAAGATAAAAGAAAGGAGGGGGAAAGGAGAGGAGAGTGAGAGGGGCAAAATAGGTGAGAGGTTATTGAATGTCGGGAGGAAAGCACGGAATATGGGCTTTTTTGGCACGTGTACGTTGCTTTGAGAAGGTCGCTCCTTTGATTATTCTTATTACTGTTTTGCAACCATTTCCTTAACTCTCACCTAAAATATTTACCGCGCGAGCGAGGTCTATCGTCGACAACTTTACCTTCACTACGCCCTGACGTATGACACAACGCTAAAACCAGTGTGTGCTTCTCAAAAGGTCAATGTCACTTTATTGACATATAATGTAATTTACATTATTACAATAAGGACAGCAGGGCAAGCCCGCGAAGCTGTCCTCCATGTAATGACACATCGACTCATATTCATATTTCCTTGCGGGAACACTATAATGCCGATTTACGCGTGTACATGTGTAAATTATACTTTGTCCAAACATAGACATACGGCATATACATTAAAAAAAGGAAAAAGAAAAAAAAAAGACGCCACCAAAAGAAAGCATTGAGCACAATGTTGTCCATATACGCAGTCATGAAAGCGTTACTTTTGCATTTCGTTACCGTAGTATTCCAAAGCCGGGTCGTGCCGAAGTTTGGGAGGCGGTGGGTTCGAATCCTACCACCGGCTGTGCTGCCTCAGGTTTTCCCTGGCTTTTCCGGAGACGTTCCAGACGAATGTCGGCACGGTTCCCCCTGAAGTCGGCCCAGGACGCACACTAACACCCCTGTCTCCCACTCCTTCCTGCTGTCCTCTCCCCATCAGTACGTCGCTCAAAGCCACAGTTGCTTCGCGGCGCTAACACGGCACAAAAAAATTAAAAAATTTCAAAGACATAAGATATATAAAGATATAAGTTAAGAAACCATTTATTCGCCTACCATTTGTAACTTTACATAGCCGAAATTGCACAACCCTGTTACGAAGCAATGGTTCTCTTTCACTCAGTCTACCTAACACACGCACACACACACAAAAAAAAAAAATCAAGAATTTTTTTGCTTTTATATCGGATTCTCGCAAGAGAGGAATTGTTTAAATTGTGGTTTTCGTTGCTTCCGATCTGCTTTATGTGCATCAGTGCTTTATGTATATACATGATTAATAATTTGTTGTAGTCCTACCATATAATTACTCAGCTTAGTTACTACATGACGGATCAATTACACGCCGTGGGCGTCCGATAGTTGTGCACGTTCTTGGCAGCAAACTGTAAGTAATAAAGTAATAACAATATTTCCAATTTATAAACAATATTAAAAAATTCCTTCCTTCACGAAAGCAAACGTAAAGACATCCTTTTTATGCCAGACTGACCGGTAGCATGAACAACGTGAAGGACTCGCCGAACGCAAGGCCCTCATTGTGTAAAAAGTCTCGAAATAGTACAGATCCCGACAAAAGTTTACGGAACGCTAGAGCGACACCCTAGCAGTGAACGGGAGTGGACACACTTACTAAGAGGTACATGGAGTACCCTGTCACCTGTTTATAAGTCTATCTGCTCTTGTTCCTCACACTTTACACTCTTAAAAATGAACTTCACCGCATAGCACGCTCTTAGCCAACCATCATCTCGAATGATACCGTTATCTGCCCTGATTCGTTGAAAACGGGAGGCGTACGCCTTGTTTGTGACACTTATGCTAGTCATAATTGTCACAGAAAAGGCGTACGCCTCCCGTTTTCAGCAAATCAGGGCAGATAAAGATATCATTCGAGATGATGGCTGGCTTGGAGCGCGCTATGAGGTGAAGTTCATTTTTAAGAGTGTACGTCTTCAAACGCTTCCGCAATCCTACACTCTTAAAAATGAACTTCACCGCATAGCACGCTCCTAGCCAACCATCATCTCGAATGATATCGTTATCTGCCCTGATTTGTTGAAAACGGGAGGCGTACGCCTTTTTTGTGACACTTATGCTGTTCATAATTGTCACAGAAAAGGCGTACGATATCATTTGAGATTATGGTTGGCTAGGAGCGTGCTGTGCGGTGAAGTTCATTTTTAAGAGTGTAGCTTCCAGTCAACACATAATCCTCTTTAAAGCACAATCCCCGATTTTCCCCATTTCTTCCCCATCAAGACAAACATAGCTCAAGTAGGAAAAAAAAAAAAAAAAAACTCTCGCTCCCAGGGTGGCTGCTTGCGCGGTACCAGCTGACGGGGTCTGTAGGGTACAGAAGGACCAGCAGACAAGGCTGAATGCGAACTGTTTAATGTGGCAGCCAGGTCACAACTGAGAGAAACGATGGTACGCGCGCTCAATGGAAATCATGCGCGAGATACGCGTCGTGACGAAACGTCCATGGCGGCGCTCGTCGTCCATTTCCGTCGGCTGCTACAGATCACTTTTGTATACGTATCCGTTTCAGAGTAACGACCTCCATATCTGCAACGCCACCCGGGGTGACGTAATCGATTTAATATGTGTGTCCTCGGCAAGTACCGCTGTCCCGCGATTGGTTGCTCGCGCTTCTTAATCTCGAAATCCCCTTTCAACCCGCAACGCGAACAGCCACTAATGAAATGCTTGTGCACAGTGTTGTTGCTTTTCATCGGGAAAGAGCTTAGATTGGCCGCGAACAGATTTCGCCGGTTCCGGTGTCAGATTGCGTGAATGCAGAGAGGGGAAGTTGCGAAGTAGGGGCACAACCTTTGAACTTCTGGTTATCGAAGAGCACGAAAGTGAAAAAGTAATTGAGATTCGGACAATCGTTATAATATTAATAATAATAATAATACAACAAAATGTTTTACTGGTGCCCAAGAACAGCCACAGGGGTCATAGTATTGGCGCACACAACATCAGTCACATTGTTAATGCAATACAGCGCAATACACTCTTAAAAATGAACTTCACCGCATAGCACGCTCCTGGCCAACCATAATCTCGAATGATATCGTTATCTGCGCTGATTTGTTGAAAACGAGAGGCGTACGCCTTTCTGTGACGATTATGAACAGCATAAGTGTCACAAAAAAGGCGTACGCCTCCCATTCTCGACAAATCAGCGCAGATAACGATATCATTTGGGATGATAGTTGGCTATGATCGTGCTATGCGGTGAAGTTCATTTTTAAGAGTGATACAATACAAAAAGCGACAGACACGACCAATGTTAAAATATAAAAACAGAAATAGACAAGGGGTAAAACGAAACAAAGATTTGACGTTACGACAGACACTTGGTTACATCTGTTCTGAAGGACGCATAGGAAGGAACAAAAATGTCACAGGACTTGGAAATCGATTTCAGCAACATTTCACAACGTATAATTGGATCAAATGGACAGAATCTATCTACACTCTTAAAAATGAACTTCACCGCATAGCACGCTCCTAGCCAACCATCATCTCGAATGATATCGTTATCTGCTCTGATTTGTTGAAAACCGGAGGCGTACGCCTTTTCTGTGACAATTATGAACAGCATAAGTGTCACAAAAAAGGCGCACGCCTCCCGTTTTCAACAAACCAGGGCAGATAACGATATCATTCGAGATTATGGTTGGCTAGGAGCGTGCTATGCGGTGAAGTTCATTTTTAAGAGTGTAGATAAAATAATGGCGGGTTGCGAAACGCGGCTCGAGGACGACAAAAGCATAGACGACAACATAGTAGTGATACAAAACTATCGACAGTAAAAAAAAAAAAGCTATCGATAGCACTGTTGATAGTCGAATATTGATAGACTATCGATAGTCGGCTATCGGAAAACTATAGGGGAGCGGATAAAAATAGAAAAAGAAGATGCATCACTCCTTGAAGTTTTACAATACAACTCAGAGCAGCTTTCCCTCTGACGCTGACATTAGAGAGTTTTGGCGCATCGCACGCAAAGGCGGCAGCGTACACTCTTAAAAATGAACTTCACCACATAGCACGCCCCAAGCCAACCATCATCCCGAGTGACATCGTTCTCTCACATGATTTGTGGAAAACGGGAGGCGTACGCCTTTTTGTGACAATTAACATTTCTGCATAAGTGTCACAAAAAGGCGTACGCCTCCCGTTTTCAACAAATCAAGGAAGGGAACGATATCACCCGGGATGATGGTTGGCTAGGAGCGTGCTATGTGGTGAAGTTCATTTTTAAGAGTGTACAGCATACCAAAAGGGTATAACTCGCTATTGAGCTTCTCATGCTGCTGAAAACCAACCGCAAGGTCACGTGATACTCTCTGCGCTGGATTCACTGGCATTGTAGTCTTATGAGTGCGTGCGATTTTATGATGAGCATCTTCTTTCGCTGCTTGCAGTGCATCATTCATACGTTACAGTTAAACGGAAATAAACTGCGTTGCACGTGATTCTGTTTTCGTTGTCAATGTGCCAGCGCGAACACAAAGACGGGAACGAAAGCATCGATATTGTGAACCAAACCTAGCTGTCGACAGTAAAGAAAAACGAAAGAGTAGTACTATCTATAGTCAGTTGTCGCAACGCTATCTATAGTTTTTCAACACTATCGATAGTTTTCAAAAAATATCGGTAGTATCGGCAGTCAGTTTATCAATAGCTTTGCGTCACTACAACATAGGCATAGGAAAGAAAAGTCAACAAATGAATGTAGACATTTCTATGTGAATAAAACGTCAGCAGTATGACATTGTGCATTCAGTGAGGTTCAGTTGAAATGCTCTAACAAACCATTATTAACATAAGGCCGGAATGGGCCGTAGTAAGAAAGGGAAGTTGAAAGATTTAAAGACGTGCTTGGGGCGATGTCATCTTTGTAATGTTTCATTTCATTTACTTACCATGGGAATTGGAGAAAGGCTGAAGCAGAACACACAAAAAGCACAAAAACAAGCATACAAAGTAAATTGCATCAGACTGACAAATTGGGCAACCTGGTGAATGTCCATCATTATGAAATAGGGCTAAGGAAGAGGGACAAAGAAGAGTGAGTCAAAATACAAATAAGGAGAATAATTAGTTATTCTCCTCGAGTAATTAGTAATAACAATAACGAAGAAATTCTTTGTCCCGTTCCTTATCGCTATTTCATTGTGCTCATACAAAGAAAATATATTAATGGCGGGACATGCTAGGTCAAAGCTAGACAATGCTAAGACATGTTATCGCAAAAGGAACTGCGATAACGATTTTTCAAACAGGTGACTGTTATTTATTGACACAACATCACGTAAACGGTAATTACGATCGGTGGATGTATACGCGGGAAAACACAATAAAAATCGGGGTATACAGTGCTGAAGGCAAGAGGCGATATGGATTTTATTACAATGGCCTGTCCTGTCCTGTTCACGAACGAAAAGGGACAGTGATAAATTGATGGCGATTATAAGTGTCCAAAGATCAGTTTCCCAGGCGCACTATACAATTTAGAGCGAACAACATAATTTTTGTGTCAAATCAACAGGAACTTTGTAAAAAAACTGTTTTATTAGCAATAGAGAAACAACAACAACTTTATTACGAGATCATGAATTTTCATGAAGTTTCATCGCCAGGGGTCGATACTCTACCTGATTGCTGGTCGTGATGCGGGGTGTTGTGGTGACAGAGGAAAACAGGATAATTATGGAAAGTGCAATGTGGAACACTTGACTGGAAAGCATTCCGGGAAACAAACTTGGTGATGGCATTCGAACTCAGGTTTTACCTCTCGTTAGTCGCGGGATATATTCGAATGTACACTGTCGAGGCATGCTTGCAACCGTGTAATTAGCTTTGAAAAGCAAATTTACGACTCTAGTAAAGATTTATCAGTTATTAGAAGGCAAGCCCTAGTAACAGCGATAGATAAGTACGAAAAAAAAAAAAAGAAGCTCATATGTAACGAAAACCCGAGACAAGCGACGACAAGAAAAACGCGCACGAGCAGTGCTCTAGACTGGAAGGTGAATGGTACTTCTGTACACTGCTCACCAGTGATGGCCACTAACTATAACTACTAACTACTTCGCGATGGAGTAGTTTAAGGAGTAGTTCAACTACTTTTCAGGGGAGGTAGTTTAAAACTACTTCTTTAACTACTGCAATGTATTTTAACTACATCTCTAACTACTTAACGTTGTCGATCAACACCAATCCCATTCTATAGCGTCCTTGGACACCTAAATATGAATCGCAAGCAGCGATAAAAGTGAAGATTTAGTACACGTGCACGGCACAACTGCTCTGCACCTCCGTTCTCATCAAACAAGTAGCTCAAGGTGAAAGTCGGAAGCACAATCGTGCCGTAAAGCTTGCGGCAAAATCGGAAGTAGTTGCAGTTGTTGTAGTAGTTGCAGTAGTTGCAGTAGTAGTTGCGCCTGCAGTAACCTACACTCTTAAAAATCAGTTTCACCGCATAGCACGCTCCTAGCCAACCATTATCTCGAATGATATCGTTATCTGCCCTGATTTGTTGAAAACGGGAGGCGTACGCCTTTTTTGTGACAATTATGAACAGCATAAGTGTCACAAAAAGGCGTACGCCTCCCGTTTTCAACAAATCAGGGCAGATAACGATATCATTCGAGATGACTGTTGGCTAGGAGCGTGCTATGCGGTGAAACTCATTTTTAAGAGTGTAACTACTGTACTTAACTACTCGAAATTGTAGTTTAAGTAGCAGTTGCACGCTACATTCCTGCAAGTAGTTGATAGTAGATAACTACTTTTTAACTACAATCAGGTAGTCTAACTACATGTAGTTAACTACTGGCTATCACTGCTGCTCACAGCTACAGTTGTTTCGCGGCGCGAACACGAAATAAACACACACACGCACACACTCTCTCCCTTCCGTGCGCCTTGAAAAGAAAACGAAACTGAAACGAATCGCCTGCAGCAAACTCGTCTGCTACAAACGTCCACTGCACCATCAAGCCCGGACAACCGGAAACGAAACACGCAGACGAACCGTTCTTCCGGTTGGCAGCATTTCGCACGAAAGCTTCAATGCACCTCCTCTCTTAAACCCCGTGTCAAGCGCGTTTTCGCCCATTTCACACGACGTACGTGCGAAGCTCTCCTTGAGCCAAGAGTGCATCGGGATATCGACGCGAAATCTTCACAGCACGCATCTGCTGCTGTTGACAGCTGACGCCCCGTTCTCCCTACTCGGGTTTTAAAACCCTTTCTCAACAACATCTGTTTCATGTGGGGGATATATCCTTCGTTGTAGTAAGAAATACTCCTCTTTAGGAAACGGCGAGTACTATATGGCAACACCGAGAGTTTTCAAAACACTCTCAACGTTTCGGACGCTCTCGAGGCTTTATATGATGCCCGTATTGGATATGTTTTATCCGCGTTTTAGTGCAGTCGTAGAATGTGTTTTTTATTTTTTTTATTCCGTGCTAGCGCCGCGAAGCAACGGTGGCTATGAGCGGCGTACAGACGTGGACAGATGGAGAGACGACAGCAGGAAGGAGTGGAGGACAGATGGGTTAGTATGCGTCCTGGGCAGACTTCAGGGGGAGGACTGTGCCGACATTCGTCTGCAAAGTCTTCGGAAAAACCCAGGGGAAAACCTCAGACAGCACAGTCGGTGGTAGGATTCGAACCAACCACCTCGCCCAGTCTTCAGTAGGACCTTGGCTTACCACCAATGAGCTGGACGCCTTATAACCCGCTCGGCCATGCCTTATTTGGTGCGAGTTTTTTTATTTTATTTTTATTTTTATTCTTACATAATTCGAAATGGTTTTAAAACCTGGTCTTACTGAAAGCTAGAAAACTTTGCAGAGTCATTCTCCTTCGAGGACGTTATCAGATGCACGCAATAGTAGCCGCGTTTTTTCGGACTGTGCGGAACTCCTCTAATTAGTCAGTTCGTTATTAATTAGGCACAAAGGTTCGTGGACGAGCTCCGCAGCCAAGGCAAAAGCGGAATCCCATTCCGGGGGGAAAGTGCACGTATAAAGAGACAGAAATCGGCAAAGCCTACGCGTCGATCCCTCGGCACAGTCGCGCATTCGGCAACCCAAAGCCACTTTCTGACTCGGTGTATATATTTGATCACTTCGGCTCGCGCGTTTAGATGCCAGTTTCTCTCGAGGCGAAACGGCGTAAAATATTCACCGGGTTCGAGTTTCGCCGTCCGCCCATTTTGAGGGCGAGGGGGCAGGATAGAAGGATCAGTCATGAATACGCGCAACCGTGGGCCAAGAACGACACAGAGGGCTGGACTTGCTCGAGAAGTTATCCGTCTCGGAGCTTTTCGTCAACTTGGCTCTGTGCTGCCTTCCCCTTCACGCTCCTCTCTTTATACCGTTTTCTTCTGTTTTTTTTTGTTTTGTTCACAGTGCCATTACTCTGTAGGCAGCTGGGATTATGAATCCTGCCACAGGGGTCGGTCGCTCAAATTAGCATAATCATCATCATCATCAACAGCAGGGTAATTTAAAGTAATTGAGGCTAATTAAAGGTTAATTAAATGGACTTATATATAGTAATTGAAAGTGTGGAACCGGAAGTCAGGTTAGACAGGAAGTGGATACCGGAAGTCAAGCACGTAGCGCACTGCATTTAGCGTTCCTTGCGTATCTACACGCTTAAAAATGAACTTCACCGCATAGCCCGCTCCTATAGCCAACCATCATCTCGAATGATATCGTTATCTGCGCTCATTTGTTGAAAACGGGAGGCGTACGCGTTTTTTGTGACACTTATGCTGTTAATAATTGCCGCAAAAAAGGCGTACGCCTCCCGTTTTCAACAGATCAGGGCAGATAACGATATCATTCGAGATGATGGTTGGCTAAGAGAGCGCTATGCGGTGAAGTTCAGTTTTAAGAGTGATAGCGTTCCTGGTGTCTGTGGATGTGTTCGATATCGCAATCCCTGCGTCAGGATAGTGTCTATAATCTAAGGAGACGATTTCCTAGTTCGGTTCCGTGCGTACGGTTCTGCTCGTGGTGCTGGGTTGGGTTGGCTTCTTAAGCACTTATTCTTGCCTGAATCTACAATCTTATCTACTGAATCTACTGCACTCTTAAAAATGAACTTCACCGTACAGCACGCTCCTAGCCAACCATCACCTCGAATGATATCGTTATCTGCACTGATTTGCTGAAAACAGGAGGCGTACGCATTTTTTGTGACAATTATGAACAGCATAAGCGTCACAAAAAAGGCGTAGGCATCCAGTATTGAACAAATCAGGGCAGATAACGACATCATTCGAGATGATGGTTGGCTAGGTGCGTGCTATGTGGTGAAGTTAATTTCTAAGAGAGTGCCTTATCTACAGTAACACCGTGTTTTTTTTTAATAATAAGCAATCGTAATTAATTTGTATTTATAATTTCGAGCTTACTAACCTTCTAAATAGCAGATGGCAGCCGGTGAAAACCAAAATCGAACGCCGGACCTACGCTCTTAAAAATGAACTTCACCGCATAGCACGGTCTTATCCAACCACCATCACTAATGATATCGTTATCTGCCCTGATTTGTTGAAAACGGGTGGCGTACGCCTTTTCTGTGACACTTATGCTGTTCATAATTGTCACAAAAAAGGCGTACGCCTCCCGTTTTCAACAAATCAGGGCAGATAACGATATCATTCGAGATTATGGTTGGCTAGGAGCGTGCTATGCGGTGAAGTTCATTTCTGAGAGTGTATATCCGCCGCGGTGACAGTCTCGTCTTTTCGAAGCTAGCGCCCTCTATATAGAAGGGATGGCGTCTCAGCGAATAAACCCTATTGCACAGTCTATATCCTCGAGATAGCTTTCGATTAGCTGATCAATTCAGTCCATGTGTGGGGGGGGACACTTCCCCCAGATGGCATCGCGTGCATTAAGGATCTCCACGGGCTATGAACGGGCGGGAGCAGAGTCCAGGAGACTGATTGCTCTCTCTCTCTCGTTGCTTGGGGCAATATTGTGACACGGTAACGGGAAATGCCTTATCGCTGATTGGCTTGTCCCACTAAGGAATGCGACGTTAGGAAGGAGCGAGAAAATCTGACGCTGATCAGCGTTATTGTTTCTGTCTCGTATGGCCACATCACTCATGCTGAGAGTGGAGTTGACCTGGCGATCTGAGGTACATACAGGAGATATTGGCAAGTATAGGTTTTAGGTCGTGGCCGAAGACGATATCCTTAATATACATCGTGGCTAGGACGTGATCCGGGTTCTGAATCTCAATATATACACTCCTGAAAATGAACTTCACCGCATAGCACGCTCCTAGCCAACAATTATCTCGAATGATATCGTTATCTGCCCTGATTTGTTGAAAACGGGAGGCGTACGCCTTTTCTGTGACACTTATGCTGTTCATAATTGTCACAAAAAAGGCGTACGGCTCCCGTTTTTATCAAATCAGGGCAGATAACGATATCATTCGAGATTATGCTTGGCTAGGAGCGTGCTATGCGGTGAAGTTCATTTTTAAGAGTGTAGGTTGTGTTTTCTGCGGGATTTCCAGATTTTTCCACAGGTGACCTTTTTTAAAAAAAAAGTTTTAGCGCCGCGAAGCAACTGTGGCTATGAACGACGTACAGACATGGACAGATGGAGAGAGGACAGCAGGAAGGAACGGGGGACAGGGGGTTAGTATGCATCCTGGGCCGACTTCAGGAGGAACTTGTGCCGACATTCGTTTGGAAAGTCTTCGGAAAACCCAGGGAAAAAAACCTCAGACAGCACAGCCGGTGGTGGGGAGTCGAACCCAGCACCTCCAAGTCTTCAGCACGACCCTGGCTATCGCCAACGAGCGGGACCTGCATAGACCCCTGGTTCCGCTAGTATAGACCCCTCTTCACGGGGGTCACTTTCATCATGTGACCAACGACGCCAACGACGGGTAATGATTGGCTGTGCCAGTGACGTCACAGCACACTGAGATGACTGCAGTCGCCGAGGTTCAAGCGATGAGTGGGGATTTCTTTTTTTTTTTTTTTTCACGCGTTTGCTGCATGCCACCCGCATGAAATGCGTTGTTATATGTTTTATTACGTGATGTTATATTACGTTATGTTATAAACTTATAATGTGCTATACGTGTCAGCTCTAAGGCAGTAAAAGAAAAAGAAAAACAGGGTCCATCGCGACAGGCTTTTTTTTTTTTTTTTTTACCCAGGCTCCTCTTTTAACATATGAGCGAATCGAAGGAGTACGAAAAAATAAAAAAAAAGAGCGGATGAATTCTTTTTTTAAGTTTATTTACTTATCGGAGACTCTCTATTTTTCTTTCGCATTTTCGATGAACAATAATTTGTCATCGCGCGTCGAGACACCAGCAATTTTTCAACATCTACCGAGGCGTGACTTCACATTCCACTTTCCTCCGACAAAAAAAAAGAAAAAAAAAGAAAAAATTGGAGCGGATAACGAAAATAAAAATAAATAAAGCTCCCAAGCTTAAAGGCGAAGCAGGACGCGATGCAAAACTCTTCCTCGTTGTACCATTCTGTCACAAGGAACGTTTTTAGATGACGTTCTATTACACAAGAGAGGGGCTATGCGAGCATCTCTTAACCATTAGTCATCTGAAAAATCCCATTCCGTTTTGCCTTCTCGCAACGCGAGTATATATATGCCCTCCGAGGAGTGGTTCAAAAAAGTCAACTGTTATGACAGGCCGAGTCATTCATCCTAATTCAGCGGCAATGTTTTTTCTTTTTTTCTTCTACGGTATGTAAACATCGCGATGCAGCTCTGGATATGATTAGCGCGTGGACGTGGACAGATGGAAAGAGGACAGGAGGAAGTGGAAGAGTTAGTATATGCGCCACGGGCCGGCTTCAGAGGGAATTGTACCTCCCAGTGTTTTTAGCGCGACCAACGGAAATCTGCTACTTACTCGAATGTGGATCCGTATGAGTTTGCAATTTTTCTCTATCAAATTTCTTGACACAACTTCGTTTGCAACATCGAATTCGGTAAATGCGTGGAAGCAAATTGACAAAAGTAAAAAAATAAAATGAAAAATCCTACATGTTTGCTGAAAGCTCCACGTTATTAGCTGCTATAAAATGCACATGTAACACACAACACTTATTTCAAAATGTATATACTTCGAGAATCCCTAAAATTATCTTCCCTACATATACTGTAAAACTCGCAACCTCCGCGAATTTCGCCATCTTCATTTTTCCGCGAATTTCAAGTCCCGCGAAATAGTAGGTGCATTCTTTTCGCTTGCACCTCCTGCACCAGATCTGAACTGGGTTATTTGCGTGCTGCACTTTCCTGCTGAAAAGAAAGACATTACTAATAATGTTCCTTTCAGCTGGAAGGTGCAGCTCCCGAAAACCCGTCTTGCGTGGAGTCCGAGGTAGTGCAGTCCAGTGCAAGTGAAAAGAATGCGCTTAGTAATCAGTTTTAGTGCATCGTAACGCTGCCTTTCACGCCAGCCGCACTGCGCGAAGCTTCTCTTTATGTTTCGCACGTGAACAGAACCACCAACGCTATCCCTTACGTACGCAAAGGGGATAGCGCATACGATGCACTAGAACTCACTACTGTTAACGATGATAAGAAAGTATAGCAAAGTGACTGTAATCTGCGACGAATGAGTTTCGCCAAGTCAAACTGACGTATACTGAGTGTAAAGCAATATCTTGTTGTATTTGACACAGCCTCGTGGCATTTTCGCTGCTGGACATCGATTCCACACACAATCGTACACTCGTTTTGGATGGATGGGGTACGCAACTTCGCCAATAATCCTGCACTCTTAGAAATGAACTTCACCGCATAGCACGCTCTTAACCAATCATAATCTCGAGCGATATCGATATCTTCTCCGATTTATTGAAGGCGGGAGGCGTACGCCTTTTTTTTGTGACAATTATGAACAGCATACGTGTCGCAAAAATGGCGTACGCCTCCCGTTTTCAGCAAATCAGGGCAAATAACGATATCATTCGAGATTATATTTGGCTAAGCGCGTGCTATGCGGTGAGGTTCATTTTTAAGAGTGATAGCGGTTACCGTGGTACAGGGAGCATCCCAATGACGACTATTGAGGGATGCTTGCATGTTTTCTGTGGCGAGTAGTCCTCTTGGACTACTCAAATCCCAGAGCAAGAGGGTTACCACGCCCCCCCCCCTCCTCTCCATCTCCTGTATCACCATCGTCTCTTTCCTTCGTTCACCGAACAACTTTCTTTCTTCCTTTATTACTATCTATATCTATATTACTATTATATCTATCTATTATCTGTACTTCCCATGTCCTGGCAAAGTCTGAGACCTGCAGCATTCTTGCCCAGATAAAGTCCACGGAACAACTAGAATACGGAACAACACATAAAATTGGTGTCGCGAAATTAAATTCCTTAACGTCACACCTAACGAATATTCGCGAATTACGTACCTTTATTATGTACCAAATATAGCCTTGCGGAATGAAAAGCAACCACGTCACCTCTTCCAATACTATACACCCTTAAAAATGAACTTCACCGCATAGCACGCTCCTAGCCAACTATCATCGCAAATGATATCGCTATCTGCCCCGATTTCTTGAAAACGGGAGGCGTACGCCTTTTCTGTGACAATTATGAGCAGCATAAGTGTCACAAAAAAAGGCGTACGACTCCTGCTTTCAACAAATCAGGGCAGATAACGATATCACTCGAGATAATGGTTGGCTAGGAGCGTGCTAGGCGGTGAAGTTCATTTTTAAGAGTGTATTGTGCTGTATTGCATTAACAATGTGACTGATGTTGTGTGCGCCAATACTATGACCCCTGTGGCTGTTCTTGGGCACCAGTAAAACATTTTGTATTATTATTATTATTATTATTATTATTATTATAACCATTGTCCGAATCTCAATTACTTTTTCACTTTCATGCTCTTCGATAACCAGAAGTTCAAAGGTTGTGTTCAAAAGTTCATTTTTAAGAGTGTACCAGAAAACCTTCAAACAAAAACCCCGACCACAACCGCCTTCCACACTCTATTTCCCTTTCCACTTCGCATCGGAGCAACCTAAACTATATACTACCACATCGCCGTGTCACTCAACTCGCATTTCATTTCTTTTTTTATTTTCCAAAAAGAAAACTTTATACCATTTATTTATACGCTATACCAGCATACAAAGCAGTGTCGTCTAGTCTGCTTCGAACAAGCATACATTTTCAACCTTGTACATCCATACCCTACACATGGGAGGGCGCTTTCGCCGAACGGATGGGCCTTCAATTCAGAGTTTGCTCGAGTTCGCGAGGCTTTGTTGTGTGCGAGCAAAGCTGCCCTATTGCTTTTTATAGGGCCCTACACTCTCTTTCTTTGAGGGAGATGCGCCAAACAGTTGGACGGCTCATTATGCAAATCGAAAACGCTGAATAGAAAGGGACTTCCAAAGGGGAAAGCCTTCTGCGCTGTGGGGATCAATAGGTGTATGATGTGCCGCAGCCGGAGGAATTTGTGGCCTTGCTTGTGTGTTGCGCAGTGAGGAGAAGCTACATGCGCAGGGAAGGGTAAGGACTGGAGGGGCGAAGGGCGCGATTTGGGTGGGGGGGAGGCGGGGGGTTGCTAGCGTCTTAAAAATAGTTGAAGAATAGGCGGGCGGTAAGTCGGAGATTTAGTTAGGCAACGTAGTAGTATGCAGTGAACCCCCGTTAATATGACCCCCGATAATCTGACGTACACGCTAAAAGCAGATGGTGGTGGTGGTGGTGATGGCGATAGAGCTTGCCGTTGTCGGCCTCACTGCATAGCACGCTGTGCGCCAACCATCGCCGCGAATGATATGGTTATTGCTTCTGATTCGAAGAGAGAGGTGGGCGTACGCCTTTTTGTGGCAATTTGGATATAGGAAAATTGCCACAAAAAGGCGTACGCCCCCTTCTCTCTTCGAATCAGAAGCGATAACCCTATCATTCTTGGCAATAGTTGGAGCCCTGGGTGCCATGCAGTGAAGTTCCGCTTTTAGAGTGTACGCGCTTTACGACCATGCTCCTGGGGAACAATGCAGTGAAACCTCTGCAAATCGCCTCGTTAATATGACAATTCCGCATTATGACCAAAATTTTCGGGAACGACCATGGTCATAATAACGAGGGTTCACTGTACACAAAAACGCAATTCACGGAATGGGCGCCGCCATTAGTGCTGCCACCCCGCGGTAGTCACAGGAACTGTGCACGCGTGGACTGCCGTTTGCAGAGTTCCTCCATTTTCCCGGGTGTGTTTTCGTTCATATTCGTGTCAGTTCGTGTTCATTTCGTGCCGGTTCATTTTCTCCCCAGTCGGGAACCGGTGTAGAAGAGATATCGCATCGGCCAGCACTCCACTCACGTGAACAACTGCGCATATCGCACGCGGAACAAAACTATTTCTTTTACCTTGATCGATTCGAAAGATGATACGCTACTCAGATATTTATCGGATGAGTAGTTATATGGAATGTTACGTTATCGTCAGTCATACTCATTAAAGACGGCGGCCACCAGTATTCATCCCAATGGCAAGAGCCATTTTGGCAGTCCTCCCCTGTTGTGTCTTCGCTGGGAACGAGGCTAAGGAGCGCATGGAGACTGGTGGTTTGAGAGTAACGCGACAAGGTACATAGATGAGGTAATTAAACGTATAGAAGGACGAACGCAACAGAAGCCTCACAACGGCCAATTACGTACTTCCATTGAATAATGGCAGTTCGGAGGAAGATGCCACCCGCCACGAGTGTGCTTGTCTGGCAACAATGTACCTACGTAAGAGAGAATGCGTTGAGGGTGAGTGCATGTGCCCGCGTGTTTCCTGTGTGGGGAAGTATGATGAGAGGGTACTCAGCATGGTGTACCTAGTTGGTAGCATCTCTGACCGAAAATCCGAGGGTGTAGGTTCGAATCCCACTGCTGGTACCTTTTCTTCAACTGCCATTAGTCAGTTTAGTTGGACTCCGGAGTTGGCTTACTGTAGATCTAGTAGAAGTTCTGAGGATACTCCGGCTACCAGTAGTTGTTTATGTAACACGGTGCAAGCTGGGTACGGTACACAATGTCTGACTTCTTCAGTGAAACTATGGTACCGTAAATGGTACATAGAAAAATGGAACCTTCCTAATTCAGGGGTTGACACAAAGGAACGTCCGGAAATCGAAAAAAAAAAAAGAGTGGGTACGTCCTTAAAGAAAAGGTACCGGCACTTCACCCGGTATCCTACCGTTCTCGGTACAAAGACTTCATGACAAAACTTCATGCAGATGAGGCATAGGATAAGAGTTCACTTTTATAGCAACCGTATTCCATAGGAATAAATTCTGCGGCATACTGCCGAAACACGACGAATAAAACGTTTGTTTGCCTTACGTCTCAGGTAAGAGTTTCTGCCTCTACGTGGCCATATAAGAGCGAACATCGTGACAAGCCAGCAAAATGTACAGGAAGTGACGTCGAGCGCAACGAAACGCAATCGCTACGTCACCACTACCGAATTTTGTTCCCGGTAACAACTTTACTCGTACATTTAATATCGAATGTCGGCACAGCTTCCCCTGAAGTCGGCCAAGGACGCATACTAACCCCCCTTATCCCCCGCGCTTCTTCCTGCTGTCCTCTCTCCATCTGTCCACATCTATATACGCCGCTCATAGCTACAGTTGCTTCGCGGCGCTAACACGAAATCCAAAACAGAGATTATAATATCAAGATCAACAGCACACACCATCCGGCAGCAACTAATTGGGGGGAAAGTTTCACGAACACAGAAACTTTTCTCAGCCGAGCGATGTAAGCCATTTGGAAAATGCCTTGCAGAAGTTCCCCTCGCACATTAGGCCGGCCTACACACATATCCTATAGTCCTACCCATCATAAATATACCGCACGCGTTACTAAACAGCGCTACTATACGGGACGTAATTTATCGTTCCGTAAATCATCATGTACCAACTCTCAGCGCGGTAATTCGGGCTCTCCCGGCACGCCACACAAATGTGTTCGTTCGGCCGGGCTTAGAGGGTGCAAAATAGCCAAAGCCGAAGCCCTAATCAAATCCAGTAACACGGCAAAAACGCAGACGACGTGATAAATGAGCGCAAGCGAATAGAAGGGAACGAACGCGCGCCTCTGTTCTAGAACCATCATATTTCTCGCCAAAGTAGGACATAAAAGTGCCTCACAGCGGTCCCCCAGCGAAGCTCCGTCACGGTTACAGCCGTAACTGATTGTGAAATACACGACTCGCAACTTGACGTTAAGTGACACCGAAGACCGTCACTCCGTTGGGAGTCAAGACCGAAAGCAGACGACAAAGCATCGTCTTCTGATACAAAAAGCAGGGTTGCAAGGGGACATTGGGTTGCCGAGATATTTAAAATTTAGAAGGCAGAATGATTATAGGAGATGCAAATCACTTTTAAAGTAAATAAATGCAGCGAAAAAAAACGTTGCGGCATCATTTCCCGCAGACGACAAATAAGAAAGAGCAGGCAACTGGGAGATGATGTCGTCTGCTAAACAAGAAAGGTGCGGCATTCTTTCTCGGCAAAATTATATTTAAAACTGAGAGTAGAAGGCTATCAGTGTAGAAGGAATATTATTCAAAACAAATGGCTCAGAGACGCAGGATTTTCCGTTTCGTCTGCGTGCGTCTGTAAAGAGGTCGTAGCTGCAGTTGCTATGCGATGATAACATAAACAACATAACGAACAAACACGACAGTTTGCTAGTTTATACAACAAATTTCAGCTTCAAAAGCAGAAGTAGTTTTTTTTTTAAAGGTATATAAACTAAAGCAGAATGAGAATCAATACAATGAAGTACATCAAGTACGACTGCACATACATGTGGCCTTTTGTAGATCACTTATTAGACATTCCTGCTAAAGTAGAGAACACAACACCACATTTTTCGTCTAACTCTAAATTTAAAAGTTGGAAAGACGACTTTCAATTCCGTGCTCATACACTCTTAAAAATGAACTTCACCGCACATGACGCTCCTAGCCAACCATCATCTCAAATGATATCGTTATCTGCCCTGATTTGTTGAAAACGGGAGGCGTACGCCTTTTTTGTGACACTTATGCTGTTCATAATTGTCACAGAAAAGGCGTACGCCTCCCGTTTTCAACAAATCAGGGCAGATAACGATATCATTCGAGATGATGGTTGGCTAGGAGCGTGCTATGCGGTGAAGTTCATTTTTAAGAGTGTATGTTCCGTCTGAAGCAGCCGGCAACTACAAAGTCATAAAGGCAGGAAAACTGAAACCTAAAAGAAACAGACGGAAAGCCTATTATTTTTCAAATTTTTCTCCTTCCCGAAATAGCGAAGCTGAACGCTCTTGCCTTGTGTATTAATACTCTTAAAAAGGTTTTTAAGCTCGTTCTAGTCCCTAGACTCTGAAAAAGTACACACCAGAATATCAGATTGTTACATCAGCCGCAGATGTTTAAAAAATGTCCTCCGAGCATGAAATCCAATTTGCAATCCAACTTTGTTTTTTTCGAGGAAGCCCTTTTCGAGGAAGCCAGTTCTGCTAACGCAATATTTCCTCGGTGGGGTGTAGACGCGGAACGGCTGTTGCTGTTGGCAACTACGCTTTCCAGTTAGCAGACGACATTACGAAACCAGAAACCAGAATCACGACGACAAACGCTTACAACGGTTTAAAATTCACCAGGATGTTGCCGAGTCACGACGTCGTCTGCTAACTTTGCACTTCTCACAAAGGATGATGTCGATGGCTCTTGGGCTCATGAACGATGAAATGTCTTGTATAAGAAGCCGTCGCCTTGCGAAGCTCATTACGTCATTTTCAGCCGAGGAAATCACGTTGCAGACGACAGAAGGAAAAAGGTAGCCGGCGCAGAAAAAACGAAAACGGATTGAGTGGCCTTTTATTTGCAGGTGATTCTGCCTCGAGGCGGTGAAAATGTCTTTGAAGGAAATGACGCTTCGTTCAGCAAGTCATTACACGGGTGATAGAAGTGAATAACTTTGTTTTCCCTCATTTAGCCAGCGAAGCGAAAATCGAGGCCATTGAACAAAGCGAAAAGAGAACGACCCAAGAAAATATCAGCGAATGTGAGGTCCCTAAGTAGTAATGGACTCGTTAGAGTTGCGTGGAAAGTCGCAAGAAATGTGTTTCGTTAAGGAAAGACTATTAAAGTGCTTATCGTGCTATCAAAAAAATATCAAAATCAAACAAATAATTTGTCAAAAAAAGTGCGAAAAAAAAAAGGAACCATATTTCACACGAAGGCGGTGGGGGAGGGAGCTCGAAAAATAGAAGGTTCGACAACTCCCAGGTGGCGAAATTGTCGGACGTGTGCCGATGTAATACCATCGAACGTGGCGCCGCCTGGGACATGACAAGAGCGTGAAATAGTGCTTTTAACCGCGCGTCGATTTTTCATTTGCGCCAAGTATCGATTCGAGTGCCGCTTTTCGTCCAGGTTATAGTTACAGATTTTATTTTTTGCTCACCCGCAGGGCATTTCTGCTACGAGACGTGTTGAAAAGTGTTGTGATCGATCTGATACCGAGACAAGGCGAGACTAGACAAGCCCGTCTTCAGGCGGTCAAGACGAGACATGGCAAGTGGAAATGCGACAGCCATTTATAGTACCGTGAAGATTTTGTAGAATAAGATTATTGCCTGCTAAACGGCAAAACATACAGCGCTGAGTATTATGCATACGTAGTTCGCAGTGTTTAAATGGTCATTACCAGGAAGGACATTCACCACAAGCTATGCGAAACGAAATATGCCTTCATTGTGCAGTGAATGCTACTATTCTGAATGCAGTGAATGCTACCCATCTCAGGGCAAAAAAGAAAAATGTCGTTGCATGCAATCCGTAGCCCTAGTCATTACGTGATCCTCGGTGCGACCCGCATTTAATTACCTATGCTGTGTCTGTAGTCTATATCCATTATTTAAAGCAGTTATACACAGGATGTCACAACAAATATATCACAAAATTATAATAAGAAAACTGCGCCACAGATCTCACTGGGGTTATACCTGTCTTCCCTATATACTGCTTTCAGGAAGCTTTCACTTTTTTTCAACTACGCATATATGGGCTGGGTTTAGCATCGTGCTCTCGTCGCACCAAAAGCGGAGGCGCGCAAAAGTCACCGTGCGCCAGAAAGCAGGCGCGACGGAAAGCATGGTCCTTCAGTTTTCTTTCTTTTTTTTTCTTTTTTTTTTTTTGGTAGCTCGTGAATAATCATCTGCCTTATCATGAAATTGAGTAAACTTGGCACATGCATCTCATTTCAAATTTCGGAGTTCAATTCTTAAAATCGAATATAATAATAAAGCTAAAACGAAATAATATTCATATCGTGAGCTGGAAAAAACATAGGAGAGAACAAATACCGTTGATCTCATATACCTCCAGGCGGCGTGTAGCCTGTACAGACTGTTTATTATAATAATTTCGTGACATGGTTTCTGAGACACGCCGTATATTACTACATCTTACCTGCTGAGCGGGTATAGTAGTGCACAACAATGTGGACAGTAAGCAGTACTTGGGTCTGGATACACACTACAGAGCCTGAACTAGGACTGAGGATATTAGGTGCTGTCCTTTGCATTGTTCTTGATATGTTCCCATCATAGACCACAGAACATCGCTATCGAGTAACTTCCGTAAATTATTTCAATTAACAGCCCGCCCGCGGAACCATTAAAAAGAAACAGAAGGAGAAAAAGGGAAAGAAGGAAAGAAACAGCTGGTAAAAACATCCGAGAAATAACCTCCGGAGTCTGGACGTCATCTTCGCGATTAAATTTTATTCATAGCTCAGAAAATATCGCCTCAAGGCCACGAGGGTATTGCAAATAAAGAAAAATAACCTACGTCGTCGTCTTCTTTTTTTTTTTTTTTTCGTACTCAAAACCTCTCACTCAACCTCCACAGGGATTCCATGTCCGTTAATATGTACATTTTTGGTTTTAGAGGAACATTTCATTCTATGGCCCACCTCTGGGACTATACGCTTGAATATTCCATGACACCTTCAACCGCTACCGCGCGCCGTTCGTGCGGTCTCCGCAAACTCCCGTCGTCCTCATACTGCGCCATCAAGTGAAAAGGGAGATAACCCTCTCCGGCGCTTCAAGGTCATGCGCATGCGCGTAGGCCGTTGTGAAAAAGGTCCATAGGGCTCAGGGCATAAGAGGATTGCGCATCACAAGAGGATTGCGCCTGTATGCCAGCAGGATTAGGTATATAGCTCTAATTTGGGGTATTTAACTAATGCTGTATAGGTACCATGAAGCTAGGAAAATGTCAGATTTCTTTCGATGCTGCAAAAGTGCTCCAGAAGAAGAATGCACCGTACCTGAAGGTACCTCACTGCTGCAGGTGCTGAATATATGAGAAGACGTTGGTGCAGGATATGCATGCAGATAACGGTGCATACCAATTTTGCTACACCCATTTAATATGTTAGAGGGCATATTTCAGCATTTTTACAACCTTCACACGCTAAACTTACCTAAAAGAGTTTTTCGGTGAGCTCATCTGATACGGGATTTTTTTTTACACCCGTTACATTATGTTTTTCGGGCTTTATGTGCTTTAGTAACAGAGCCCCCTGTGAACGCATGTCTAAAGTCAGCGCAAAAGCTGTTTTGTACTCATCAAAAGCTATGGGACACCTCCAGGTAATATTAACCGGCGTTAAATACCGCTTGTTGACTTCTCATTTATTTGTTATTGTGCACCATTTTACAAATATAAGAATTTCTTTAAATAGAACATCATATTAATCTTCTAGTTCTTGTAATCTAGCTTCTTTGAAGCATCCCTTAACTCGGGAGTTCGATCGGGAAGTTCCTCTTCCCCCTTTCTCTTAGCGTCGTGACGTCATTTGCTTCGTGTCACATTCGCTATAAATAGCTGCAACGGTAAGTGGCAAATTCTCTTTCTGCGTAGTCGCCTACTACAAGACGATCACCGGGTCGCTATGCTAACGTTGCAAACACACCGAAAAGGCTAAACGGAATTGTACCTACCTCATGTCACCTCAATAAGTGATAAGTGATAAGTGATAAGTGTAGCGCTAAAGTAACGCCAATCTTTCGAGCATATGCCGGCGGTAGACGCTATACCCAATTCTCTAAGGAGCAGCTACGTCTCCGTATAACCTAAACGTCGCTTTGAAAACGGGGCACGGGCACAAAAAAAAAAAAGAAAAAAAAAAAAGAGAACGGGATGGCATTACCTTATATCCCTTATATCCCGCAAGACAAATTATGTTCACAGAGGCATTTGACAGTCGCAGTTTTTACAGGTAAGCTTTTTTTCGACGAAGAATCTCACTTCCGCTTCTCCTTTTCCCCTTAAATTTCTTCTTTCTGGTGCAAGAAGCAGATGAGAATTTAGTCCCAAGTAGAAATTGGCAGGCGTAATAAGTGTCTCATTGAAAACCTGAGGCATTTATCGCTACGTCATCGCTGGGGAGGAAGTTTGTTCCTATATTGGCGATGGGTCTGCGTTAATAACGAGGGACGTCTGTTTCTTCCTCTGAAGTGGAACAGTCGAAAAGAATGTAAAAAAAGAAAGAAAAAAAGGTAAGAAGGGAGGTTCTGTCGTAGAAAGGGAGGATATAAGGCGGGGACGTCAAAGGCTTCGCCGATATGATTAGGCAGGTTATTTCTTGGTTATCGTTCGTGCTTTTAATAACAATATGAAAGGAAAAGCTTTTTGTCTTGTTTTTTTTTTTTTTTCGCGGCGGCAGGTGTCGCAATATGCCAGAGTAATAAAGTGCTCGAAGAATTTCCAGGAGGAGCAGGAAGAAGGGAGGTTCGGTTTGGAGTTAATGTACTATATAGGAACTGTATGATATTCGATGACGACAGAAGGGCCCAACAACAACTGGAACGCGCAATGTGGAACGTATAAAGGTCATGCGATATTATTAGCGTGTTTCGGTACATTTGGAAGGTGTTCGCGACAACGGGTGGCTTACATAACCAGATCGATACCGCACATGCTTTTTCGGATGTCGTTGGAGTTATGTGAACACGCCAGCAGCAACAACAACAACAACAACTAAAACTACTTCATTTTGATGATGATGATGATGATGATGATTCGTGTGTGTACGCCTCTCATAGCCACAGTGGTTTCGCGGCGCTAATATTAGAACTCAACTTATCCCCTTTGCGTACGTAAGGGATAGTGTTGGAGGCTCTGCGCACGCGCAAGACACAAGCTGAGCTCCCTATTATGAAGTGCAGTGTTCGCCATTTCTCGCCATTTCTCCTGTCGACAAACTCGTATACAGAATTTCTTCCTCTCTCTCTTTTTCGCAATAGACCTCTACCCGAGAAACGTCATCATGACGTTTGCGGACAGACTGAAACCGAAACAAATCGGAAGGGTAGGGCTCCATTACACGAATGGGCACTTGTTCGCTGCCTCCTATTGAGAGAAAAGTAGAACCGAAGATCGCGTCCCTTTCAGGGACCATCGTACTCCCCTCAAGACCTTGGCTTTCGGGCGCGACCTTGTTCGCCCCTAGCTTCGAGCGTAGTTCAACTCTACCAAAGTGGTGGCGCTGTCGAACACTATGACGTCATTTATTTACAAACAGGGAGAGGCCTGTTAGAGTGGGCCGTGTTTTAACCACGCGTGGTCGAAATCGACTTTGGACCTCTCACCCACGTTCGTCCTTCCTCTCGTGTTCCTCCTCTCCCATGAGCTATTACTCGCATATGTACATGCCACGCGCTGGCAAACAAGTTATTTCGTGTTTTGCGCAAAAGGCCGGCCAGCTTTAGCGCTATGTTTGTCGTTATAGTAAACTACTTAGATTAACTGCTTATAGTTAAGGAACTACGAAACGATTTTCTTCTTCCCTTTTCGTTTGAAAGGAAGGATGTCCTTGAACACACAAGTTTCGTGTTCGAGAGCGAACGTTTCTCTCTCTCTCTTTCTGTCATCGCTGCACCCGATGACGTCACCGATGACGTCAGCGCTCACCCCGTGGTACGCCCGTGATTGCCGATGCTCCTTTCTGCGAGCCGTGTGCAAACCCAATGTAAGGAGGCGCCGAGAAATATGCGAGTAATAGCTCATGGGAGAGGAGGAACACGAGAGGAAGGACGAACGTGGGTGAGAGGTCCGAAGTCGATTTCAACCACGCGTGGTTAAAACACGGCCCACTCTAACAGGCCTCTCCCTGTTTGTAAATAAATGACGTCATAGTGTTCGACAGCGCCACCACTTTGGTAGAGTTGAACTACGCTCAAAGCTAGGGGGCGAACAAGGTCGCGCCGGGAAGCCAGGGTCTTGAGGGGAGTACGATGGTCCCTGAAAGAGACGCGATCTTCGGTTCTACTTTTCTTTCAATAGGAGGCAGCGAACAAGTGCCCATTCGTGCAATGGAGCCCTACCCTTCCGATTGGTTTCGGTTTCAGTCTGTCCGCAAACGTCATGATGACGTTTCTCGGGTAGAGGTCTATTGCGAAAAAGAGAGAGAGGAAGAAATTCTGTATACGAGTTTGTCGACAGGAGAAATCGTTTTAAGAAACTATTTCACGCAGTGCTCGACAATTTTCGTAGTCCCGTTAGCGATTTTCTTTTTCTGTCCACCTTCATCGAGCGCGAGCGCACCAGACGACATTTTGGGGTCCTCATAGAGACCACCCCCACGGACTGGATGACAAGATGGTCGTACGCTAACTCTTCCGAATGAAAGCCTGTCATCCCACAGAAGTGTCCACAGTTACAATAAAAGTACGGAGACCCAGAACCCGCGAACAAAGCAATACGAACACTGAGACTCTCCGAAGGCCAGACTCTATCCCCAGCCCTGATTAAGGGATCCGAGTCAACGTTCGTGCCTATGCTTAATTCCCCTTAAATAACCCCTTCTTGGATAATGTGCCTTCATAACCAGCTGTCATTTTGAAGGGAGCCAATTATTCCTGGTCGCTAGTTAAACTAATTACCGCCTAATCTCTCACTCTGCAACATTTAGGGCCATTCCTTGTATATAATCCAGGGCCTGAGCTCGGCTTCACTCGCAATTAGGCAGATAAACGGCACAGAGTCTAATCGGCGGCGCTAACACTTCTCGCGCCTTGCCATGATACGACATTTTTTTCCCTCCACACAGAGAAACCTTAAGGAGAGACCAGTGTGAAAGAGAGCGAGAGAGAACGAAGGAGACGAAGCCTACGCAACAGTAAATTGTGTAGTCAGCCGTAACCTCAGGATTGCTATGTCAGTTCTACTGACTTGCCATAGGGGGCAGCTTCACAAGCATTCGGCGCTATAGCTTGAGGTAAAAAAAAACTATATAACAAAGGAGAAAAATGTCTTTCTTCCAATGTTCCATCCTCTTAATGAAACGGAAGAAAAGTAGCTCGTTCCTAAATCGACGTTAGAGAGAGAGAGAGAGAGAGAGAGAGAGAGAGAGAGAGAGAGAGAGAAAAGAACAGTTCAAATTGAAGATACGAAAGAGAAAATGAAACTAAGGTCCGTACCTTAGGCCCGTGATACACCTGATTCATGATGAAGACTTAATCCACTTTCGCTCTCCTTCACGAAAGAAGGTAAAAAAAAAAAAAAAAAAACACAAAAACGAAACCGAAACACAAAAGCGATTTCGTAGTACGTTCTTTGTCGTGGGCGTTACGGCGTGGCAGCACAGGGTTAGGAGCATCATTTCAATTTCAAGCTTCGTTTGACGGGAAACTCCTCTGCACGCTTCGTAAACTCGGTTCCTCCACCTTCGTACAATCTGCGCGTTCCGAAGCCGGAAAAGTTCCCGGCTCTTACGACGGCGGTACGTTCGCGGTTTCTCTACGCATTTCGGGGACGAGAGTAGTCGGGAAGTTGGGGAATGTTTAAAAGGGGAAGATAGGGGGCGTTTTATATGCGAGAATCACAAAGAGGCGTGCGCTGTTTTCAGAGGGATGCGTGTGTTTTTCTGTCTCGGTTCGCTATATGGGAGAACAAGCGTTTGAGAAGGCGAAACATCAGCGAAAAAAAAAAAAAAAAAAGGGGGGGGGGGTCGTATGAAATTGTTCCTAAACTTTCCGCTGGGTGGCGTTCATATAACGCTTCATTTACGGCCTTTCGTTGGTTAATAATTTAAATAATTAAATATATCGTTTGAAAAAATAAACAAAGTGTGTCGAGTTATAATGTCGAGAACTAATGGTTATACAACTGTCTGCAAAGTCAGTCGAAAAAAAAAAGGGGGGTAAAACTTACAGGTGGAGATATAATCCCATTACCTTTTTTTTTATTGATCTAATTACTGGTACGTGTAACTTATCTATATATCAATCTATGTGCAAATATCCAATATCCAGTGTGCAAAATCGCGACGGAACCGGACAGAAGTACGTGTTTCAATTGGCATCAGAACACCGCGTCCGAAACACATACTTCCACGAGTTTAAAGCCGGAAATTAATTTCGCCTTTGCAGCGTGATCGACTATAAAAAAGCACACCCCATTGCATGGTATGCACACTTTATTAAAGGTACTATAAAGCAGTCGAGGTGTAACCTCATGTTTTGTGTGCCCGGAATTGTGTACGTCCTCAGGAGTAAAATGCCGCAAAATTTTCTCACATAGACGTTATAGCTCCCGAAAAAATGCAAATTTAAATCTACTGGCAACACTGTGGCGAAGCAGACCGACGAAACGCCAACTCCGCCAAGTACGGCGGCGAAAATGTCTCATGCGCACGACTCTGGGGCAAACAGAAGCGACGTACGATAGCAGCGCCACGGTGCTGAAACAAGGCCCAGGCATAGACGTTAAGCTACTGAGTGCAAGATTCGGCTTTTGCTTATTTTCTTTCACACATATTACATTTTCTCGAAAGATAGTATTTGCAAATCCCAACAGGAAAGCCATCTGTTTATCGGTCTCCTTGTTTACAGGGTTGCTTGACAAATTGAGGACTTCTTCCCACCAGGCGTCGCCACGACATTCTTGACTGCGTTTTTATTTACCAATTAAAAATACGAGTAAACTCCTGCGCATATTACTTGTTGTGCTGAACCTTTTAGTCTAGCACTCTCACGTCATGCTGATTGCATAGGTTCGACCTCGACTGCTTTATAGTACCTTTAAAACTGAAGCTATTCATGCTCGACTGTACTGTTCTTGACGCACATATAGGAAGCAGGCATGTAGCTTCCTGTTGCGCAAACCGACTTCGAAACGGTGTAGCTGCCATACCCGCTTTGTGTAATGATGATTTGAAATATGCGGACGGCATAGCTTACCTGCTTTACCGACTTTGAAAACAGTTTCGGATGAATATATCGCTCTCGCTAAGGTATACGTGGAAAATAAGCTTCGCAAAACGTCACGAATGTCAGTGTTCATGTCTGAAATAAATGAGAGGAACGAAATGTAATGTTAATCAATGCGCATGCCCAGAAACCAATAAGCTTTTTTTTTTTGTGTGTGTGTATGTCATTGGGGGCGCACGCTAATTTCCGAAAATAGCTCTAGTACCCAGACTGGCCACAGACATGCGCTTGTTTCGCCCTCTCGCGGCGTGAGATATTACGAGACAGTCATGGAAAACAAGTACCGGAACACAACATCGCTTAGATTTTAACAGAAACTTAACGGCGATATTTCGGGTAAAATTTGCATTTATCAAAATAAAAGTATATTTCGTGCACAAAATGGATTATGTTGGCTACCGCTCGATTGCGCTGCTAGTGTTCCCACGTTGTAGGCAGCAATGGAGAACCCCTACTCTGAAACTATCTCGCGTTGCCTGCGTTTGCGTTCGCCGCACGCCCTGTTTATTGGGTACCCCCCCCCCCAAAAAAAAAAAATAAATAAATAAATAAATAAATAAAAAAACAATTGCGCCCCTTATTTTCCCGGTGGAAATTTTGGCGAATCGTCAGTTGCGAACCGAAAGCGTTCACATGTGGGCTCCTCGTGAGATAAGACACTACAGCAGAAGTGAAACCAGCCATGCTAGAAAGTGCGTAGTCGTGCGATGTTAGTAAATAAAATGCATGACAACAATGAAGCAAACAAACAAACAAACAAACACGTTTTGGAGTAGCCAGTCCTGATGGGTCGGGACTAACATCTCCACAGTTTTCTTCCATTTAATTTTCAAGGGCTTCGTTGTTGTCCGATTAGGAATTAACTTCGTCGAACGTCAGACGCGTTCTCAAAATCCGCAGATAAGTTGTAAGCGAGATTACTTGTGTAAAAGACTAGTAAGAAACAGTGGCGGACCCTGGGGGGGGGGGGCAGTCGGGCGATCGCCCCCCCCCAAACCCTAGTTTACACATTAGTTTTCCTCTTCCCTCCCCACTTACGCGCTGCACCAATGCCACTGGCAGCCCCCCCCCCCCCAAACAAAAAAGAAATAAATAAAAAATTAAAGTGAAAAACGCGGTTCTGGATGCACTTCTGGTAAGGAAAGGCACTTCTTTAGTTATGCCTCAACAAAAACAAAATACAGAAACCGACACTGAAGATTTTGTTTAAGTTTAATTTGTACAAGCTTTCGCGTGGAGGTCCACGCTTCCTCAGTAAAACTTAAACAACAGTAAACAGTAACTTAAACAAAAATCTTCAGTGTCGGTTTCTTAATTTTGTTTATGTGATCTACAGGACTTGACTCCCCTCTTCGTATACGCTTATGCCTCAACAGCATAAACGGGAAATATGCGAATAACAAAAGTTGAATTGAACGCCTCTATAGACCTGCTTCTGCGGGCCGGGTTAAGCCATTCAGACCACATGACTACCAGCTAAAAAAAAAAAAAAAACACATATCCAGAAGATACAACGCGTATAAAATGCAACGCGGTAATGCACCGCAGCACTACTACACGTGCTATACACTGAACTAATAATAACACCAATCTTCCATTCGTAATCACATAATCGGCCGACCCGAAAACTACTTCCCTAAGTCTGATTCCGCAACGCGGTACAGCGAAATCAATAGAACATCCCCCTCTCTCTTTCTCCATCGCATTGTGAGGCATACCAGACGAAACCCCCGCACCAAAAAGACTCGGGGAAAAAGCATCAGGGCGGAACTATTTCCCCAGTCAAGCCCGACAAACAAGCAAGCCAGCATAAAGAGGATCAAGAATTCGAACGACCAGCCTTCGGGAAAAAGATCTGAACAAACAACTATGTATCTCCGATAATACGTTGAGAGGAGCAAACGGTGCCCCGGATGAAATTTTGTGGCCGGAGGTTGGAATCCGCAGAGTCAACACACGAGGGAATAGTATTGTCGTTTCGCGTGTTGTTGTGTTCGTTGCGGTCCGCTTGCTCCGTCTAAATTACTTATGAAATCGGAAAAAAAGTATTGCCCTTGAAGAAGCCGGTATGAAAGACGGTTGGAAACACTGTGCGTGGTAAGAACTATACGCGGGATGGACGGTAAAATAGTGGCCGCGTAGCTAAAAGCGCTAGAAGTGCTGTCTGGGTGTTTTCCTTTGATTTTTCTTCTAGCGACAGTTCCCTGAGAAGTCGGCCCAAGAGGCAAGATCCTCCGCGCAAGCATGCCGCCACGCCACCGACGGCCGTATCGGCAATAACAATGAAAAGAAAGAAAGCACGGCAAATTGATGACATCATAATATCACGCGTCCATCTCCTGGAGTGTTTTGGGACTAACATATCCACTTTTTTATTTTCCAATCAATCAATCAATCAATCATTTCATGCAGGTCGTTTTCATATCTTTCGCGAAGTCATATAACATGTTACAGTAACAGTATAACAGTCAAAATAAGATGTTTGCTTTGTTGATGTTTGTACGTATACCATTATACCACGCCGAATTTGTTAAGTGTCTTGTTCTTTAATAAAATTAATTTCATAAGTGGCCTCATCCAATTACTTTTCATTTGCTACTTGATGATGCTACTGTAGTGACTGGATGGTGGTAAGGAAAAAAGAAACACAGAGGACGTGTACTTGTTAATTGTCCTTTTGCCTGTACGGCTACTTTGTTTATCCTTGTTATTCGCTAATATACTGTTAATGAGATATGTGCTAAGCGACCCAGCAAATCCAATTAAATATAAGGGGGGGCAGGTTATGTAAATTTAGTTACAAGGGGTGTCAATGTTGTTCCGTAATCACTAAAAACAAATTGTTATTAAGCCGACATAGGATTTCGTCATCGTATAGCAGATATATATATATTGCAGCTCGCAATATAAAATATAGCTAATTGTATTGTATATTGGATAGCTAATTACATTATTTCAGTCACATCAGAGCTGATCAGCTGTTAATCATTACAACCACTTTGTAATAATATAGTGGGGTGAAAGAGACGAATGAAAGACAACTAACTTCGCAATCTGGAAACAAATAGAGACACTAACGCGTCGAATTGCAATGCAATCTTTCGTCTGCCACGGAAAAGCGATGCCGTTGTGTTAACACAAGTGTTCACACCAAAGTTCCAATTGCATTTACCTGGATGGTAATCTCTGGGACGCCCTGCATACTAAAAAAATGCCACAAAGTGCCACTGCGTTCAACGTAGCGTGAACCAATCAGAAGTTGGTACCACTTGAGTCGTACAAGATGGCGCGTACGTGCTCAGCAGACGAGTAATTAGCTCGTGCGTGTTACATCATTACGTGCGCGCTTCTGCAACCGAGATGAGAAACTAATTACGGCGACCCGGCGGTGCATGATGTGAAAGGACCCGCATGATACAGGAATTTCGCTTATCAATATCTCTCTCCTCTTGTCAAAGCTACCACAACGCTATAGGGCGCGTCGTCTGCACCCACACCGTCGTCGTCTGCTTTGTCGTCTGCTTTGTCTTCTGCCTTGTCGTCTGCTTCCATAGCTTCTCCCTGAGAATGCCTTCACGTGGGCATCGTCTGTTTTGTCGTCTGCGTACGTAGGCACCGTCTGACCCCTAGAGTGTGGCCATGGAATTCCAGGCCTTACTTCGTTGCGTTGACATACAAAGACGCGCTGTCGTTGGCTTGAGGGAATCGCGGCAGAAAGTTTCAAACGTGGAAAAGCCCGTGGCTACGATTGCTGCCGTAAGGCTGGAGGCGACTCGCTTCCATTTAATACGGCCAATAGAAGCGGTCAGTTCTTGTTCGCTCCAGAGGGCGTTGCGCCACGTGAACATGGTCTTTTTTTTTTTTTTTTTTTTTTGCCGTCTGCGTTCACCTACGTGTTCAAACGTGAGAAAGAAGAAAGAAAAAAAGCTGACGTACGTTATCATTTAAAAGAAAATGTAGGTCAGTTCTTGTTTTCTGGGTCTTCTACGTTATGTTATGTACAAGTGTACCCAGCTGACAAGCTCTCAGGAAATGATATCCTCAGTAAAGATTCCCAAGACCATAACTTAAGGTTATTAAGTTTGACGAGAATTCATGTCTTCTGATTCTCAAAAGCACGAAAATAAACATTCAAGCGAAAACTCCGTACATTAGTGATGAGACACCGTCACGTCCTGTCCTCATTTCGCAGCGCCACCAGACAGCAACACGAACTAACGTAAAAACGAAAGTAAACAGAACGAAAGTAAAAATAAAAAAAAGAAGGAAGAAAGAAGAAGCGCTTCTCTTCGCCAATCTAATATGAATGAACATCTTCGGCAAACATCTGAAACTAGACCACCCTTGTCATGTTCCAACTCCTCGATATGTCCCTATACGGCGCAAATGGAAATCAAACACGAACCAGATTTTTTTCTCGTTTGTTTTTGTCTCATACCCGTCAGAAGCAGCCTTCCCCATTTTTCTTCTCGCTGCTTCCCTATGATCCGCAATCCAATGTCCGAAACTGATCACACTGGTCTTAGGGAAGTCGGGCCACCGCATGGGGAGATGGGAGCCCACTTATTTACCGCTGGATTTGCTGCCCGAAACAAAAGGGGAGTATCTCGTTACTGCGATGATGATCCTTACAATTTTTTTTTTCGTTGCATCGCGGTGGCAGTGTTATTTTTCGCGGATTTCCAGCTTTCGCGACTTAGGGATGTGGGGAGAATCGGGATGAAGCACAAAAAAAAAAGGTACTTTTCCCCATGTTTTTACTTGCGGTACGCGCTGTTCGTTACCTTTAGCTACGGTGTCACGGTCTTGTTTGTTAAGTCTGGGTGCCATGGCAACAGCCAGGTTCCTTTGTTTCCTTTTTTTTTTTTTTTCAGAGGTTGCCGATTGGCTGTTGCGAAGGGATTTAGGGACTGGATGAACGGGCATGTCTTATCGCGACTGTTTGTTGGGTTGTGGTCATGTCTCAACGATATACTGCTTTTCCGTTTCTTTACTGGTGTCGTTGTTATCGTATATACGTGGATTTTGGGTCTGGGTGGGTAAACGCGTTAATTTATTCGTCTGTTTAGCTTATACCCGTACCATATATACGGGTGCTTTTAGCACAGGTTGCCAACTTGCAAATAATTCCGTCTGCCCTTGGCTTCGTTGTGCGTCTTTTGGTTTTGCCGGTGAAAATTCCTGACTCGGATCTTTCTGTCGTGAAAAGTTACTTGTCTAGGCTATTATAATTTTAGAAACCGTCTTTTGTTGTACAGTAAAAGGTGGTTCTACGCAAACTAAAATTGAACAATGGGAGCGAAAATAGGCGTTTCATGAGGCATTTCAAGCAATGTCTAAAAGTGAACCCATTAAGCAGAAAATGGCATTAAGACGAATGGCATTAAAACTGTCAGCGTGGCACCGCAGGAATTGCATTAGAACTTACCACATTAGGCGCTTCATGTCATTTTTCGTGACCGTGTGGGTAACTTTTAAGTATATCGAAAACAATGCCATACTTTCTGCCGATGATGGCCCAATAACGCCGAAACAGCTGTCCAGTGTTGGTATGGCGACGTTTGAGCACTTACAAACACACACTTTCTGTACATTTTTTTCGCGTTCTCACCGCGGAGCAACTGTTGCCGCGAAGGGCGTGCAGGCGTAGACAAACAGAGGGAGGGGGACAGGGGGGCTTGTAAGCGTCGTGGGCAGACTTCAGGAGGACCTGCGCCCACGCCTGGCGGGAATGCATGGCAGAAAACGTACAGAAAGCATACCAGGTGATGACGTACCCTCTCCCCTATTCCGCTCATGTGCGAAACGTATTTGACATAAAGGCACTGTAAGAAGTATTTAAAAAAAAACTAACGAGACAGTCAAAAATTATATTTTTGCATATAACGCCCATATATATATGGGTTAAGCCCCTATAGGCCTTTTGGGTTATAAATAAATAAATACCGTATTTTCACGCATATAAGCCGCACCGCAGATAAGCCGCAGGACGCGTTTTTAGGAACGTTTTGAAAATTTTCCGGCAGATAAGCCGCACTCGCAGATAAGCCGCGGGCAATACGAGACGACTCCTATGTGCGACAAAGGAGACCATAGAGTAATGCCATAAACCCTGTGGTCCATACTCCGGGATCGGCATAGTCTACAACAAAGGAGGTCAGTTCTAGAGTTCTACCAAGATCGGATTGTGCCCTTGTTGGGCGCATTTCATGTATTGATGGGTCAGTGGTCTTCCAGAAGGCATGAATCACTGTCACCACTTTCGTTAAAGCTGCATGGGGGCAATCTACTCGAATGTGGACCCATCCCTGTGAGGCACTGTTCGTGCATCAGCAGGGCAGTGCTATTCCAGAGACACTGTCATCCCTTTCGTTAAAATCAGTGTATGGGGAAAATACCTGAAAAAAAAAAAGTCATCAGATAAGCCGCACCAGTGGATAAGCCGCACAGCGCCCATGAGAAAAAAAAAATCGCGTCTAAGCCGCGGCTAATACGCGTGAAATTACGGGTAAATGTAATCTGTCTTCCCGTTGGCAACCTGTAACTGTGACGTTTCGGCTATGCTGCCACCATGCCACCATGCCGAAAACCTTCGCCACATCTTTAATTCGGCCCATCCACTAGCGCCGCCAAGCGTCCCCTGCTGGTTTCACCTCATTTCCGTGTGGGTTCACCTCTTGCACACACCGCATATCCTCCGCCTTGACAACATCGTGTGTGCGCGACATCGAGTTTCTAATTACTCTAATTGCGCGCTCATCCCCGTGGAATACCAGGTTGGGCCTCACCACATCACACGCGTGTTGTGCAGAGAAGCGACCCGTCTTTTTTTTTTTTTTTTTTTTTCCGGAAGTACTCTCCGTCTTAAGATGCTGGCAGAGCTGTTCTCGTTCCCTGACAGTGCGTCGCATCCAAAGTGTACGAGGGGGGGAAGGGGTCATCGCTAGGAGAGCCTGAAAGTAAATTCTTGCAGGGCTTGGCAAAACATGTTTCTTCCAGCGCAGTCTTGCGCACGCAAATTCTCCGAGGGTCTTGTAATGCCACGTAATACTGTTTGCATTAGAATGTTTCTAAGCATAAGTACGTGCTGGCATGGCATATATGCGGAGCATGGGGGAACACAGAAGTCTGCCTTCTCATGCGACGCTCCTCTGTTGCTGCGGGAGGATAACTTCAATATTTTGTTCTTCTACGTTGTAGCGCAAGTGCCGTATGGAACGTTTAATCAATGGAAATTAAAAGGGCTGTTAGGATCATTACATGATACACGCATTGTACTGCACGCCAGAGTGCTGAGGACAAACATGAATATTTTTCTGCGTGTCATATTTGGTGAGACATAAACCCTCGAACAGTGGTGTACGTCATGCCGTTACCGTAATCCCTAATCGATACTTTTTTTTCTTCGTATCCAAGTGCGGATAGCGAATTTTTTTAAAAATCGGTATCGGAAAAGTATTTCCGTTGCTAATTTATTGTTACGCGATCTCGGTACGCATACGAAATACAAATTGAGTGCTCACGTATACGTAAGCGAGATTTCGATGTTGCAGATTTCATGCAACTTAGGATTTTCAGCAAAAGTGTCACGTATCAAGTAACGCCTTTACTCCTTTTTTGTAATAACGGTAGCGGTACTCCGTTACCTTTAAAAGGAAGTATCGATATCGGTATTTCGCTACTTTTTACTGAAGCAACGAGTATCGGTATCGCGATAGAAGACGCTTCTCCGAGACTCAGAAAACTCGTCTGTCGTACCGTAGGAAATACGCCTCTCGGCCGTGTACCGTCGACACCCAACTAATTCGGCCACATACGAATGCGGTCGAGGCAGCCTTCGTTAAGCCAAGCGCCGCAGGGGGCGAAACAAGCTTTGCGCGCGCGAGACTCTTAACCGGAGCACACTGCGGGCCAAATTGACATGTAGCTTCGAAGCAGACGACTTCGTTCAAGCTTGCACACGACGAAGAGAAACCAGTGTTGCCTTCTTTCTTTCTCGGATAGCTCTCGTTTTAGCGGGTCTCAGGTACAATCCGATTTCTGGGATACAGCCGTAAGATTTTTTTGTTGTAAGTGTCGCCTCTGGTGATGAACTTCCCCACCCTCCAAAGTCAAAATAAAGTTGTTGTTGTTTTGTTGCTGTAGACGGATATATCTGTGTGAATCTTTCTGGATAATTTCTTGAGGGCAATTATAAACTGATAATTCGATTATTCACACATCCTGCTTTAACAGAGTTAGTGACACCTGCTCCCATGGCATATACATGGGTTAAGCCCCTATAGGCCTTTTGGGTATAAATAAATAAATAAATGTAATCTGTCTTCCCGTTGGCAACCTGTAACTGCGACGTTTCGGCTATGCTGCCACCATGCCACCATGCCGAATCTTGGTACCTTGTTCATTCGAGGTTTTGTGTTTGGGAGGTTTCGCGGCGTTTGGGTTGTTGTGAAGTTTGCTTTAGTTTCTCATTTTGCCGCCGTATCATGTTATGTGCAGCAGTTTTCAATGACATGTACATAATGTAAATATTGTATCACTGTATTATTATTCGTGTCAGTCTTGTACGTAGCACCATGAACCATAATTCGAAGTTTGAAAAAAATAAATAAAAATAAAAAGCTCCAGTGGCATAGTGGTTAGCATTGTCGACTTCCATGCTGACACTGGGAGGTGACGCGGTTCGAACCCCCGCCATGCCTATGATGCCTGAGGTTTTCCCTGTGTTTTCTGACAGACGTTCCAGACGAATGTCGGTACGGTTCCCTGCGAAGTCGGTCCAGGACGCATATTAACACCTCTGTCCCCACTCCTTGCTGCATGCTGTCCTCTCTCCATCCGTCCATATCTGTGCGCCGTTCATAGTCACAGTTGCTTCGCGGCGCTAATTTAAAAAAAGTGCTTACGCGGCAGAATTTAAAAAAGTTATTGAGAGCCATCTACTTTCTAAGTACATTTCCCAGTGCTTTCTTGCTCTTAGTATGATGCATTAGTTATTCCAACATCTGGCGGCTTCTATAGTTCCGTAATAAGTTAGTTACATATTTTGTGTACGATAACTTAGATCACACGACATTAAGGCCGTCTAAATTGTTCTCTATTGGTCGTATCGCATTTGTAACATATATGTTTGTGGGTAGTCGAAATTTACTGCCTGTGTGCACATTATCATTCCCTGTGATGACTCAAGAAATCAATATAAGCTGTACGGAAAAAAGAGAGTCAGAGAGACTACAACAACTTGATACGAAGGAGCAGGAACAGAAACCCGCTAAGCAGATGTTGTCTGCATAGCACTCTGAACAATGTCGTCTTCATCAGCATGCATGTTATATGCACATTCCAGGAGACGCACTAAGCGCAAGTGCAAAACGCGAGACGCAAAGTTTTCTCCGGCCGTAAAATTATTCGTCGACTTAGAATCTACTTGAGAACGTGCTTTCATAGAAATATGAACAGCACAAGCCCTTCCTGAAGCAACATTTGCAAACGCAGCACAATCATTAAGCTCCCGAAGCAAGGAAAGGAAAGAGAGAGTTTTTTTTTAAGTAAAAAAAAGGGTGATTTAAGTACACCGCTGCGATTAAAATTCAGCCCCCGTTCATTTTTCAGCGTAATAAGAGCACTCAGCAAGTAGCAGCATAAAGTAGGAGTAGTTCGATAATCACCGAGCGGCTCGTCTGCTAATTAACTTCCTTTCCCTGCTATCTCAGCGTAATACCTTACGCTTCTGCCACCGTGTAATCATTCTAATAAAACACTGCAAAAACAAAGCCACTTAAAGCCTCGTTCCTCGAGCATCGATCGAAGCCGAGCCGAGCCGAGCCGAGCCTGACGGACGGTTCGTCTCCGAATACCGTAAGTAAGCAGACGACGCATATCCTCTCCGTTTATTGATCGCTACCTCATTTTGTAGCGGTGCCGTAAAATGTCGTAAATGCGTTGGCCTGTGGGAGGTTATGGTTCCCGTGTGCGTTCCTAAAGCTGCTCTCTCGAGGTTAAAGCGTCGGATTTCTGTCAAGGCCGTACGCGAACTGGTGTGAGGGTTACGACTCTGGGTTACGTGTTTGCGTGTTGTTTTAGGACGCCCCCTGGAGGTGGATAACGGTACTACGTGGTCAAAAACAAAAATGTGTGTGTACGTTCGTTTTATCGCTCATCAGCAGGAACAGCGCAGGAAGACACACACCACTAGCATACCGAATACTTTAAAGCTGGAGCCGTAATTTAATCATATTTTGTCTCTTACGTTTGCAGTCGTGGGAGAGTTACCGTCCGATGTGGTTTAAACGAGTTTGTCGCAAGTTTATGTCTGCAGTATATCTCTTTCATACATCCGAGGCTTTTTATTGTGATTCGGTTTTCCATTCTCCTCGTAGCTCCTGGTTCTACACGGGCTTTAGCAGAAATTTATCAAGGCAACCAAGGTTGAGAATGTGTATGTTGACACCCATCCCACCTAATAAGCAATGTACATTTCTAACGACCGTTTCCAAAAATCCTCGTTCGTCACTGATAATAACACCGAAATCTGACGCGACGTAGTGTAGTAGTTTCTGTGCAATTTTGATGTAATGCGTGACGAGAGCAGGAGACGCATGTTGAGAGTACGCCGGAATTCCCTCTCTGGAAATCGGAGAACACGTCATTCGGGCACGGCCAATCAGGGAGCGCACTCTTGCGCGGACAAGTCCAATCAGGGAGGGGCCGGAGGACCTTTGGCGACCGGCGCGCGTATGGGAGGGAATCCCACTGCCGGTGCCTCTCCTTCGACTGCTACCGTTCAATGAACCTTTTTCACATACGCGTCATATCCTAGCGGCTGTCCAGCGAACCACGCTCGGAGCGCCTCAAAACAGATCCACGTGGTTAGCACAAAGGACCAAAAACCGGTCTGGAGTGGGACCGACGAGCTGGCGCCGTTCGTGCGGTCTCACCACTGGTCCCCACTTCTGTCGTCCCCATACTGCGCCATCTAGTGAAGACGGGGATAACCCTCTCGGGCGCCTCAAGGTCATGCGCATGCGCTCCATTGGAAGCATCTCTGACCGGTAATCAGAAGTTGCGAGTTCGAATCCCACAGGAGGCGCCTTTTCTACAACTGCCATCAATCATATGGGAGGGCGTCTGCAGGTCGCAGAGAGTTTGCGATCGGCTTGTTTTTTTTGTAATTCCATGTCAGCGCCGCGAAACGACTGTGGCTATGATCGGCGTATAGCCGTGGACAGATGGAGAGAGGACAGCAGGAACGAGTGGGGGACAGCGTGGGATTAGTATGCGTCCTGGGCCGACTTCACAGGGAACTGTGCCGACATTCGTCTGGAAAATCTGCCGGAAAAGCCAGGGAAAACCCCATGCAGCACAGCCGGCGGGGGGGGGGGGGTTCGAACCCACGGCACCTCCCACTCTCAGCGAGAAAAGCCGCCATCTTTACTGCTATGCCACTTGTGGAATGTCACTCCTAGGTTAGCGTCGGTCGTGTTCGTACAGCCAGGAGCGTAACACACTGGTAAGCGAAAGTCTGCGTATTTCCCGAGGTCTTTTCACTTTGTATATCGCGGTGCGAACGCGAAGCAGACGAGCTAGGGAGACGATCGCCCGCGCTACGCTCCCATTGGTTTGCTTGGCTTACGTCATCGTGATGTTGCTATCGCTGGGACTTCCTCAGCTGCAGAGGGAGTGCGAATCCTAAAAACCCGTTTTAATGTGCTTGCTGTTTTCGGAAAAGAAACTTGGCCAACTGTCCGTGAAACGACGCCGAACATGTCCGTATTGGTCTAATACTTTCGATACTAATCGATAACTTTTACAAACACAACTTTGAGAGACACGCGACGGTGACTTGCTCCGCCATCAACTGATGAGCTTATTCGTAAACAACAACTCTCTCTCTCTCAGTGGTACCGCGTAGACCTTCCACGTGCTGTTGTGAAGCGCCAAGTTCTAAATATATAGGGGATCACTGCGAGTCGGCTTTCTGTTTGGGAAAAAAGTTCCTTCTCAGCTCTAGGGTTTGTTAATCCGCGGGGTGTTATACAAAATCCCCGGAGAGAACTGACTGAAATAGCCTGCAGTTCGTATTGAAAAGGGCTTCGTACAGAAGGTGCATCTTACATGGAGAAAGTTTGCCTAGTCTTGGAACTGGAAGGCGTCATTCTTGATTAGTTTCGGTTGGTTGGAGCTGGAAGTAGCCATTACGAAGACCTGTAACTAGTCACGGAAGACACTGCAGCGCAACGCGGAACAATTAACTGGAACCGTCAACCGAGTTCAGCAAATTCCCAGTGCTCTTTGCGCACGCATTGCATGCTGGGCGCTTGCTGAGCGGGGGGAACGAAGAATAATCCTTCAAGCGGTAACCGCATTCGACGATTTGTCGACGGAAAAAAACGGCCAACTTTCCCACCGGCACGACAACTCGACGGAAAAACGGCGGGACGAACCGCATGCACAGATTTCCACCGCGGCGGACGGTGGCCCCCTAGCGGGCGTTTCGTTAGTCCGTCTTAAATTATGACAGGTCCCCCAAACTCACCTCGGAAAAAGCGTTGCAACGAAGAAGGCCGCCACTAGGTACCCCACTGTTGCCGTTCCGGATCACTTCAGCGCGCTAAGTTTAGTGGCAAAATGTTTTTGTTGTTTCTGCGAATGAATCTAGTCTTTATATGTCCAAATAAAACGCGTATAACAACTTTCTGTGTCGTGTTTCACTTTTTGGTCCCGTTTTTAAACGTGTTGAGCGATCGGAAGGATCTAGTGCACGGCTGCGTGCATCACATAGCGTACCTGTCGTACCAGGCGCCGCAGGCGCTGCAGTCGTCCATTTCTCCTTCGGTGACTTGACCTGGCTTGGATTGTGCTTCAACTGGATCTTTAGCGCGCTACAATCCCCGCAAGCCAACGTCTGGTAACAATGGGGTATCTAAGGGCGGCCTCCGGTATTGCACGCATCGGGATAGGAACAAATACATGGGAAAATGGCGACCTTGGGGGACCTGAATTATGACTTCAAATTAAATTATAAATATTTTGCTACACATAGAAAAGTATATGTAGAGGCACACAGAAGAAGTTCTTGCGGTCAAAGCATTTTCGCGAAGCAAGAGCGCCCTGAGACAGCAGCGGCCGGGCGACAACGTGCTTCCCAGTCCCAAGTTTGTCATACGGGCATCCGTAATGCCCGCAACGTCCGCTCGTGGAACGGTGGCGCGTGGTGCGGTCCAATTGGCTGCCCTCGAGCAGCCGCTTCCGCTGTTCGCCGGATTTTTCTGTCCACCGCTGTCGTCAGGATCGAAATCGGTGAAGTTCCCATTGCTCGCGTCGGGTCACCGGAAAAACGGTGACGGTGGCCGGTTTTCCGTCGAGAATTCGTCGTCTGCGTTTACCGCTTAACATTTCGCTTTCGCGGACCTTGACACGTCGCGGACAGTGGACCGGCAGGGGAGAAATCGGTACAGTTTGGAGGCCACCCGTTTCTTTCGTATTAATAAACTCCCACAGTTCAAAGCGACGCTAAGCACTCTGGGATTTTCTGAACTAGTCTATTGAACGACGACGGTTGTTCTTTTCCAAGGTATATATTCATCTCTTCTAAAATCCAAAACAGGAACGTTCAACTCCCACGCTTGAGAAGCCGCTGCTTCTTATTTGCATCAAATATTCCGCGAGCATAGCTAGGGAAAACAGTTCCTTCGGCTTCGTTTCCTTTTAAGATGGGCTTGAATTTGTACTACTTTTGCTATACTTTGGAACAGTACGTATTCTCCATGTTTTGAAATTGCATAATTTTTTTCCCCTTTTAGGAGCAGTCGAATCAAGAAACCAGATACGGAGCGTTCGAAACAGGGTATAAACGCCCCGTTCCTGAAGATACACATGTAGTATTACAATATTACTAAAGACTCTCAAACGGAGAAAACACAGACAGTGTAGCAAAACCAATCGCAGCGTAGTGCGCTCCGAATAAAAACCGAAATAAAAGGAAAAAAGAAAGAAAGAAAGCGAAGGAACGGACTATTCGAACTTGCAGCTTAAGAAGGGCATCGCCTTTATCTTCGTCAAAGGAAAATCAAGTATGGAGGAGAAGAAAAAAAAAAAAAAGACTTCAAGAATGACAGAATTGAAGACGATGAGATTCGCGTAGAGCATGGAACTTTTTCTATTTTTTAAAAGTTTATCTCGCTCTCTTATAAATGTGTGTGTGTGCGCGTATTCTTCTATTATTATTTTTTTTTTTTTTTACATTCGAAAAACCGAGGTTCGGCTGAAAGGATTTTCCTCTTTCAAACTCTAATTTGGTGGAAAACGAGTTCATCTTTCTGAAAGAGAGAGTGAGAGAGAATCATCGTCTTTTGTTTCACGTGTCCTGCAGCTGTATAATGTTCGAACAAGCGAACCGAATGGGGGACTAAAAGATTGACCTTGGACTGAAAAACGAGCCTAAAAGCACACTACAAACAGACAAACGCGCACGGTACACAGTGTAGCGTTTCGAAAATGTGTCTGCGTTCCGAACTTCAAAAACTATGTAATGTTTATAGAAAAGGTAGTTGGAATAAATACTGATAGTAATAGTTTTTCCCCTACTGCACAGGCAGACTTCAATGATAATAGAAAAACAATGGCAGTGGAACATGCGCGCAGCGCCACCTAGCGTCTAACATGTCAACCTGTCAGGAAGCATTGGATCCAATGCACTTTGAGAAGTTAATACGTTACACGCTAGATGGCGCTACGCGAATGTCGTTTCAATGGTCGTTTAAGACTGCCCATGGCTACCAGTGTGACTACGAATACTGGAAGTAAGACCAAATAACTATAAGCCTAGAGTGTCCTCCTGGTTGTTTTATTGTCGCCGACAATGTGACGTCACGAGAAGACCGGTTCCAGGTTATATTTTGCTGTGGTTGGCAAGAAGCGGGAAAAGCGCGCCCTCTGATAGGCTGATAAAGCTGATAGTGCCCACCAGCACGCTTTGCGCGGTGGCGTTACGTAATCAATGACGTAGGGTTGCAGGTTGTTTATAGGTGAGCGTGGCTGCGGGCATGTCCGCGGTTACCCGCGCAGTTTTGTGATTTGCAGGTAAAATGCGGGTGTACCCACGTTGCGTCCGCGGGTAATGCAAGTAAACGGTAATACGGGCGACAACTAAACAAACCTTTTGTCATCCTAATTGGCTCATTGGGTTGAGTTGAGTTGATAAGAAAAGAAAAAAATTGAGAAATAGGCACTCATTACGAGAGCCGGCTACTCCAGATCACTTAGAAAAACACAAATGGCTATCTACAATAAAAGATAAAACCAATGAGTGACAAAGACTCTCAGTCACTCACTCACACACGCTGTCCACCAACTTGGAGTCTGCACAAAATTACACAAACGCCTGCATGGCGTGAAACTGATGGTCGGGTGTCCAAGGGCCCAGAAACTTAACGACATCAAATGGTCTGCATTCCAGCCGAGCTAAGGAAGCTTGTAGAGATTGTCTGTGCTGCTGATACCGTGGACAGGATAATAAGATATGTTCGGTGCCCTCAACAGTACCACAGGTGCCACAACTGGATGGATCAACCTTTACAAGATTGTGAAGAAGACGTCGGCTGTAGGGCACGTTGAGGCGGTGCCGGTGGTAAAGTGACGCAAACGGCCTATAGGGAACGATGTCGGGAAAGTAGAGGCAAGCTCCGGGTCAACGAGGTGTATAGCAGAGAGACGCCAGCCCCGCCAGAGGGCCACTGTGCCTGAGCCAGTTGGCGACACAAAGCAGTCAGCATGGCCCTATAACGTCGGACTTGGTGAAATATATGGGTCGTGACGCACGCTTCTGATGTGCTCTGTAATTGGCTCATTAATTTTGGCATTTTCCGCTATTTCGTGGAGAGCAACAGCCACAAAAGTAATATTTTTCGCATATCACATGGTCCTCGCATCAGACCACCTTTGGCTGGTACTTAAGTAGCTGACAATACATCGAACATTAAGCGAAACAGTACGCCCTCGTAGAAATTCTTCTCGTTTCTTCCAAGTCAACTCTACACAGAAACACACTTCCTGATCATCTCACAACATCGCGGCCAGATTGGGCTAGCTGTTACCACGTCAGTCGTTTTACCTCGCAGACTCTAAACACTTTAAAACTTAACCGCATGGCACGCTCAGAACTAACCACCATTATGTCGTTCTCTGATTGATTGATTGATTGAAAAAAGAAAAATGGAGACGTTAGTCCCAAGCCACTCGCTTTCTCTTTTATTATTAGTTTCGCGGTTCTGGTGTTTGCGGGTAGGAATTGAGTGACGCTGCGGGTTGCGGGTAGAGTGCGGATTTACCCGCACTGCGTCTGTACTGTTTTATTATCAGGGTAACAACATCAAAGCGGTTACAATCCCTCATTCATGAAAGCAGGAAACTGGCCTCCCACTTTCTATCATACGATGTGCTTCCAAGTAAAACTAACGTAGTCATCATCTCCTATGAAAAAGATAAAAATATAGATCAGCTAATTAATAACGGCTTCCTTCATGATACAGAAAAGACGGATATTAGATTTTGCCATGCCCTAAAGATGGCAACCTTCCTTTTTTTCCTTTTCTTTCGCTTTTTTTTTTTTGTCGTCCCGGTTAATGTCGCTAATTTCCTGCTTTTCAATGTCGTCTGCGACGAAAAGGTTTCGAATTAAAAAGGGGGGAACCGCAAACCCGCACGGTGGAAACAAGATCAAAAGTTCTCCTGCATATGAAGTACAAGTATACGTAAAAAATGGCTCTTTATTTTCGCACAAAGCGTGTGGTGCTTCTCTTTAGTTTTCCAGCCGCGTCGCCAGGGGGACTCGTGTCTTTGTCCTGCTGCAGCATAGCCGTGCAGCGCCCCTAGTGGAGACCTTTATTGAAAACGCGAGCTTTCTTTTGTTATCCTGCTGGACCCCGCGGAAAGACGTCGCGTGCAAGGGCAGGTGTCTTTTGTGCTAGGACTTTTCTGTGCAGGCGAGACCGTGCTTCACTAACCTCTCTCTAGGCCTACTCGTGATGGATCTGCAAAGCGTTTAGTTTCGGTTTTAGTTTTGATTTTGTTTCTTCCGGAGGCGCATTTTCTTTGTGCCAAGGAAAGGTACGTTGAGAAAGATTGGAGAGTATTTTCGACGACACTATGCAAACACTGCTGGCAACACTGAGCAGGTTGTTTGGGAAGCATGACGCACGTAATTTGCACGGGACTTAGAGGTACATAGGGGTGACATGATTTGGAGATGATCCCCAACGCGGAGGATCGTTCCATGTTTTTTATAAACTATGCGGCTGCCTTTAGTGATGATTTTCTAGGTCCCAATCTACCTGATATACCTCGTACTGCCAACTGTAGGAAGGGACAAGCGTAAGCTTGCGCACATCACGCTTCAAAAATGAAGCGCCACCTGGGGTACGCAAGGGCTGATGGGAAATTAAAGCCTATATACCGAACCTATACCTATATCCGTATAGGTATAGGCGAAATGAACCCATACCCGTGTTCAACCCAAGAACAGCACGAAATGTATTTCGTCAATTCTCACAGTGTTACTCAGTCGGAGAAATCATACAGCAGCGCCACCAGGTGGGTGTCGGCGCATACTTGCCGCGTCGCAGAGTGATGATATCGCAACTATTGCAGCCAATAGGAACAACAGTAGTGCGGGGCTTAAACGTGCCGTTCCTATATGTTGAACGCGACTATAGCACTCAACAAATCGTTTTTTTCTCTCGCTGCAGCCATACGAATTATTTCGAAACAAAATGGCTTGAAATCAGCGTGGATCGCAGAAGCTATAAACTGTGCAAAAAGACCCCATTTCCCGTCCAATCCAATCCAAGCCGATCCACCGAAGCTCTTCCACCGTATAGCCTTCAAAGCCCTTATAAGTCGCTCATTCCGTTTCCTTTCAATGAAAGAGAACCGTCTGCAAAAAAAAAAAAGAACATGGCGCCGAGAAACGACCAATAATCGCCACGGACCGGAAACAGACGACGGCACCTAAAGGAACGCTGATGGCATGCGGAAATCCCTGACGCGATGCTGGGAAGGCTTGAAAGGAGATATATGCCTATACGCATAACGTTAAGCCTACTTCTAGGCATCGCCAAAGCGCCGTCAATCTCGTGGGGATGAAGGAAAAAAAAAGTTCGCCATCTGGCAACAGGTGGCTCCACTTTGTACATCATTTATGATTGGTCGGTTCTGGTTTAGGTTTGAAGGCAAGTAGAAATTAAGTAGGAACGAGAAAAAGAAACTGTCTATGCTATATTACACTTTACTGCGCCACGAGCGCTAAAAACAAGTTGTCGTCTGCAAAAAATACTGAGCGCAGCGACATCAATCGTCGAACATCCTTTCTTCAGACGTTCACGTGCTGCACAGCATAACAATTCTTTTTGGTTCTGGTTTAGCACCGCGCAGTAACTGCGGCTGCTAGCGGCGTTGAGACTTACGCAGATGGAAAGAGGACAACAGGGAGGAGAGAGGGGGTTGACAGGACAGCCCAATCGATGGTAGGATTCGAACTCACAACTTCCTAGTCTTTGACATCAACCACCTAGCTACGTCACTGGTCTCTTCCAACATTAATCCACGGGTTACAAATTCATTATTCACAGAACCATTACTTCAGACGTACCACGACGGGTACATCTAGACCGCGCCATTTCATACACTTTGCATTTACTCGCAGAAGGCAGTCTGCTCAGAAAACATCTTCCCCGCATACATTTCTGTTGCGGAAAGAGCTTCGCTGCATTACACCTCAGTTCAACCTCAAAACGTCTTCCCAGCAAAGGCTTGAAACCTACGACATCCTTCTTTGTCATTCAGTTTTCTTTCCTGCCAACTAGATGCGCCCCCTGCAATTTCCGCGAAATGCATTATGCATACGCGCTCGCGCGCAGGTCTGTAACAAGGGCTTCGCGGGAACAACGCGCGTCTTCTGCTTCCATATCGTCTGCATTTCTGTCGTCTGTTGTACTTGCGTCTGCTTTCGCATAGCAGAAAAGGGTTGTTACCACAGTTCCTACCGAGAAATGCTTTTTTCCACAGATAAGGGATATTTCTTTTAAAATCCCGCAAGACGTTTATCTTTCTTTCTCTCTCTTTTTTTTCACCGTGTTATGAAACAGGTGCGGCTGTTCCGACGTCTGCTATTGTCGGCTTGTGCGAAAATAACGAAAGCAGACGACAAAAAAAGAAAGAAAAAGAATCGAGAGGCCAGAATATTCGAGAATTTGCAGGTCGCAGGAACTTCTGCGGATAAAAAAAAAAAAAAAAAAGAACCAGAAGGAAGTTTCGTAAAAGAAACCGGGCTTATCTCCAGAGGCCGCTGCAATTCAATTACGTTTTATCGTGGCGCCTTCTAGATCTGTTTGCTTAAGGCACGACATCTGGAGTGGAAACAAATGCCGGGGTCTCTATATTCCGTCCTTTTTACGGTGTGTGGATAGCTACCGGAGTTTTCAGCACTCATATCTCACTTCGGAACGCCGCTCCAGAAACTCGTTCTGTAATGTGAATAAAAAGTGTGCAATATGTGAAAGAACGGATTGCTTCTAGCCGAAAGTGGTTCTGTTTCATTTCATAAACAGGAAAGCGGAAATAGACGTAGAGGTAATATTTTTGTCGCTGAAAGATTGCATTTGTTAGTGTTTTTAATTATTATCATTATTTATTCGCTTACTACACGATACGTTAATTAAACGGCGAGAGAAATCACACTTCACATGTTTCCTCGCACGTTCCTAAACATATTTTTTTTTTACACTTCTCAGCACGTAAGGCGAGATGATTTTTTTCTTTTTGTTCCGCAGGTTGAACTGAAAGGTGAAGGCAAAGTGTTTGCGAAACCTGCATCTGGAACAGTCTTTTAAAATGGAACGCACTCCTCTGAAGTGGCGGTTCAGATGGAACAGACCCCATAAAATGGCATTTTCTGTGGAATACATGCCCTTTGAAAATTGTGCTTTTTGTAGGATACACCATTCATAAGGGGGTCTTAAAAAGCACCCTTCTACACCGTGTGAAACTTGCACCACCAAAATGTGTGCCACACAGGGCGAGACATTTACACCCAAAATGTTCAAAAAAAAATTACTGCACATTACTGCCATTTACCCGCAGAACACGTTTAATGAACTAAGTACTCGATCAACCGACCACATCAACCGAAACTCTGACCACTGCGGTCCCGATCAAACACTGCCACGAGTGCACACACAACTTCTTCCCTTCCGGATATATTATTACCTGCCGCGAAACTCCTTTAACCCTCTCTCCCTCTTCCGTACATACGTGCGACAAACAGTGGATATAGTACCTCAGAACGCCGCATCATCATCTCTGTGCGCGGGGATCAAGCAGGGACCATCATTATCCTCGGACCTGGGTTCATCCGGGCGTGGGAAAAGCTTTCATCATATAGAGTCGCGATCCTCCTGCCCCTAACTTAATGAGGGTTACCCACAAACGTATCCTCCTCCGCTAACGGTAACGTATCTTCGACGAAGGAACTGGAGCAATTTCTACCCTCGTGGTGACGCTTAGTTGGAGAGGAGGAGTTGAATTTTGTGCTGCTGGCGAACTCGCGATGAATATTCGAAGAGGCGCGTGCGCGTTGTTGAAGGTCGCGGAGAACGGGTGAAGTTTGCAGAGAAGGTCGCGGAAGGTCATTTATTATGGACGATGCGGGCCTGAAAGTGGCTGTGCACGTGCGTCATTGACACGCTCTATATAATTCACAGCGACTCCAGCGGGAGACGATGATGGAAGGAAAAATAAAATGGGAAAGTCAGTCGGCAACAAGTAGAAGGGAGGAGGAAAGTAGTAGGGGGAAAGGGAAAATCTCAACCGATGGGAATCACTAGTAGGTAGAGTAGAGTCACTAAATAGGGATACAGAGTATCGCATTCCTTTTCCGCGCTGGAGCCGCCGTTCGGTGTCCGCGATTGGGCCCGATCGTGTCACGTGGTCTCTCTTTCGAAGAACTCGCCGTCCATGTTGAGTCACCTTCCGTGCAAAACCGGTTTCCTGGGTTGCGAGCTGGCTCGACTGCGCGTTGTTCTCTATACCGGAGAAGGGGGAGATTGGTATCCCATTGCTAGGCGACGCAGCCTCCTGGCTGGGCGCTCTTCTCCGGCGGCGAAGGGCGAAGTTGGCGTCCCGTTTTTGTTTGTTTATTTGATTAGTGGTACACAAAATATCAGGAACACACTTGAGATAAGGGACCGACCGTGAGGGGCAACCCTGTTAAACGGTCCCGCAAGAAAACACGTTATCCAAATACAATTGAACATCTTATGAGGGAGAGGCAATGAAAAGGCGGCACTCGTTGCTAGGCGATGTAGCTTGGCGTTGCTACTCGTTGCTAGGCGACGCAGTCGCGCCGGACACAAGATGGCGGGCTCGCTCGCCGGCTTGGCTCAGTGTCGCTACTCTGTTCCCTATTTAGTGACTCTACGAGTGGGCGAACACTTGCACCGCGATCGCATGTACGCTTCTGTGGGGGAAGTCAGAAAAGGTAACGCCGCGGGAGATAGCCGATGCGATAGGCGTGACTGCCTCACTCATCTGGGCAGCGCCACTACTGCGACCGGAGACGAGATGAGAAGAAAGGAGGAAGGTCTAAGAGTGGATGAGTAGTCGTTCGGATTAGTAGGTAGACTCCTACTATTTCTCGATCGTGACCTGGGCAAGCATTGCGCTTGTTCCGTCCTACAGTTGGCAATACAACTCCTTTCTGGAATGAGTATAGTAGTCAATAACTTTAAACGCAAAGTCCGAGCAATTGCACGAGACCCGTGTCGTAAAAGAGACGGCATAGGTTGCGATTGTTCGAGCAGGTCCCCAAGGTCGCCATTTTCCCATGTATTTGTTCCTACCCGATGCGTGCAATGTCGGAGGCCGCCCTTAGATACCCCATTGTTACCAGACGTTGGCTTGCGTTTGATTGTAGCGCGCTAAAGATCCAGTTGAAGCACAATCCAAGCCAGGCCAAGTCACCGAAGGAGAAATGGACGACTGCGCCTGCGGCGCCTGGTACAACAGGTACGCTATGTGATGCACGCAGCCGTGCACTAGATCCTTCCGATCGCTCAACACGTTTAAAAACGGGACCAAAAAGTGAAACACGACACAGAAAGTTGTTATACGCGTTTTATTTGGACACATAAAGACTAGATTCATTCGCAGAAACAACAAAAACATTTTGCCGCTAAACTTAGCACGCTGAAGTGGTCCGGAACGCCAACAGTGGGGTATCTAGCGGCGGCCTTCTTCGTTGCACGCTTTTCCGAGGTGAGTTTGGGGGACCTGTGTTCGAGTATCACAGCCTCTGGAGTGTAAGTATAGGACATCGTTCAGCGTACCATTTCCGCAGCGCTCCCAAGGTATTTCTCACTGCAGGTACGGCAATCTACTAGGACGTACTGGATACCTTCAATTTGCCGACGATGTCTGCAACTTGAGTTGAATATCAGGGACCTATCACATCCTGGTATTCGCATCAGCGAAACCAATCGTGAGTCTATCATTCGGAACCAGCAGCATAAATCACGGCGGAACACACCATTTATCGTTGCGGCCGCCTGTGCTTGCACTCCGATGAAGCGTTCATGTAAATATTCCATATCGCCCGGGAAAAGAATAAAAAAAAATGCATTCATACTTTCCGAAGAGGAACGGGCATCGCCTTTCCCATGCCCTTCTAGATGTCTGGGAAGAGGATCATTACCATCACGCGCTATCGACCTCATTCCTCTCCACGAATCCATTTTGTTTTCTTCTTGGGGTTGCAGAGTTTTGAGATGCTTACGAAACATGTATTCACTGCGAACTTATATACGCAGCTCGTCCGGGAATTTGCGAGCACTACATTCTCTGTCCGCGAACAAATATGTGCGTGATTGCGGGTTATGGGTGTCCGGCGTGAAGCTGTTCTGCTGCTTTTGGTAATCTATTTCCCGAGAGAACGTGTGTTCTACGTTACGTAATGTCAATATGTTACGAACGATGTGATGAGAATAGTTGTTTCGTAGAATACATACAGACAAGCTTTTGCTTCCAGTGGTCTGGATTGTCTTGGCTTTGTACGTAGACTTTGTAGTTGCACAGTATCCTCGTGAAAGCTTTGGGTTCAGAAACGAATAACATGTACGAGACTGCACAGACTGTGTCGTTTCGGTTTTTTCCCACGATTTTTCTCAAACGCCTTTAGATAAATATAAGAGAGAAAGAGAGAGGGAGAGACTGTCTCCATAACGTCCTTCTCCTCACTTTCCCCGTGCCGCCTCTTTCGGCAAGTTCATCCTTAAATTTGCAGACATGTCTGGAGGCAACCTTGTGTATTCGTATTCGCGCCTGTGGACTAGAAGTAGAGTGTGCTTCCAGAACAGAATTATGCGTGGGATTCACAATGACAGACTGTTTCCGCTTCGCTTCTCTGACATCACGTTTAGTGGCACAATCGTCTTCTGCTACGTCGGCCGTCGTAGCAGACGGCTACGGCTACGGCTTACGGCTACATATTACCAGACGGCTACGGTGCCCCCAGTAATTCTGAACCACTTGCATAAGAAGAAGAAGGTTTCGCAGAGCTGTCACTTTATGTATCGGTACTAGTGACGTCACAGACAATGTATCTAGATGCCGAGAAACAGAAGCGCCCCCCCCCCTCCGACACCGTCGAGCAGGACTCAAACTCCTGTCGCACCAACGACACCGGCACATCAATCACATTCTAACAAGCACAAACAGGACGCAGAAGCAAAAACGCAAACAGAGGGCAAACCCTCCGCCCAGCTCCCTTATCCGGGCCGCCAAAAGCAACCCCAAAGTCGAAAATAAAACAGACCCCCCTATCTCTTCTGCGTACACCTACATAGCGCACACGTTAAACGGAACCACGTTCCCCAGCACGGCCGGGGTTCGCGCCAAATCTACGCCGCCCTGCGGGCATAACCCCTTCTGCATAAACGCGATAGGAATGTCAGGCCATAATCTGCTTTCCGTCCGCTCTTCGAGATTATGCAATGCGCATTGCTCTGCGCATGCGCAGTCCTCACAGATAAAAAGGTGGGAAGACTTAGCCATTAAAGGTTCCATGTTGCATCTGTGTTGTGCAAATAAGTCGGGACTCGCATTTCGCCATTTCGTCATCATCTATGGGGATTGGGGGACTGGGGGGGGGGGGGGCGTCATTTAGCACAACCAAAATCGATAGATTTTTGAGAGGAGGCCTCGCACACGCACGGCAGGTGCGTTCGTCGTTCTTTAGCAGCAGCTCATTTTGTTTGTTCCAGAACAGGCCGCAGTCAAAAGCAATAAGATTTTATGGGGGGGGGGGGGGGAGCATCTTACCAGTACCAATCTTTGCCGTCTACAAAAACCGTTCGCGTTCTTTTCGTAACTTGACTTCACGCTATAAAGGGAGATCGCTTTACTTTATTCGTACGTGAGCAAAAAGAATAAAAAAAATCGTAGGTGCATTATCACGTTACGATATTGTAACGTCCATTACAATCACGAATACAATGCTGTAAAAGTCATCGAGTTCGCGTGGCACATGTTTTCACGTTTTGGTGGAGGCCATTGCTGGCGCGGGAACTTAAATTCGCGAAAAACGCAAGCTCATGTTTCCCGGTGACGACAGTGTACCTATACCTCGCGGCTACTTTAATTCGCGAATTTTTGCCGCTCGCAAAAAACGCGAAAAATTTTTCCGATCGAAAAAGAAAAAAAGAAAAAAAAACACTCTTACAGTATGTGCTAGTACAGCATTTACAGTATGTGCAATATACAAGGTACTTTTTTTATTCGACTAACTTTTTATTTAAAAAAACAAAAACAAAAACTACTAGAGCTGCATGAATTTCGTTTTCGCAGGTGTGTTATACGGTCTGAAGGATGTTCTGCAGGACAGCGTTATGCAAGTGCTGACGATTAAGTAGCTAAAATTTGTTTATTATCGTATCAATTAGATGCTTTCTGGGAAATGCGAGATAGCACAATTGAAGTCAATCATTATTCAAATCAACCGTCCTTATGAAACATCCTGAGGAGCGAACATACTTTGAGATATAAATTACTGAATTTTGTTATGCAAATGAGCCGAAACCAAGACTACGCCCTGCTCGAGCGCAGAAACGACACGACCTATAGGCCTTACCAGCGCCACAGTGCGGTGGTGGTGAGAAGCTGCTTGCCGTAGCCGGCCACACTCAGGCGGGTAACGTCACTACTATCAGAAGGGGGTACTGTGCGCCCTGGGCAGACTTCGTAGGAAATTGTGCCCACATTCGTCTTAAAGTGTCCGAGGAAAACACAGGAAAGACACCCAGGCAATACAGCCTCTGCGTGGGATGCCATCATACCGGAGAGCGTTCTATCTGGCCAATCAGGTGAGCGCCTACTCCAATCAGCTCCATCGCTCCAAAGCACGTGACCCTGTCACGTGGAATGCTCTTTCTGAGCTCAAGTGGTGCGTAGTTCTGGCTTCGGTTCATTTGCATAGCATAGGAATTTATATATCAAGGTACGTTCCATTCTCAGGGTGTTTAATACGAACGACGGATTTGAAAAATGACTGGCTCCAATTCTGCTATCTCGGATTTCCTAGAAAACATCTATTTAGTAAGTTAATTAACGAAGTTAAGCTAAGTAGTCGTCCAGTAGTTGCATACGCTGTCCTGCAGGATAACTAGAGCCTGAAGTTTTAGGGTGTATCCCGGTTCTTTTCCGAATTTGCACCCCGAATTGGAGGTTGCCTCTTTAGGATGAAACCCGATTTTTACCCAGCAAATTGCCATCACTGAAACGTCTGCAGCAATGCACACTAGCCTGTCTGGAAGCAAACGCAATCACATCACCGTTTGTACCAAACCAGTACAGTTCGTTAGAGTAATAGAGCCTGACTTGTCCCCGAATGTATCATAGTGAAAATTTTTTCACCCGAATTCGCACGAATTTACAGCGCACGTTTATTTCCCTGATTTTTACCCCCCGAATTAATAAAAAAAAATCCCGAAAGCTTCAGGTTCTACGTATAACCCACCTGCGAAAACGAAATTTAATGCATCTCTAATATTTTTTAAGTACAAAATCTATGTCGAATAAAACAACACCCTGTGCAAGAAAAATAACGTCCTATATAAACGCAGCAATTGGATCCCAGAATGGAAGACAACGTACAGACGGGAGGAAAACCCCCCGAGGCAGAGAAATACGCAACGCAAGATATAAAACACAAGGAGTAACACAGAAACACGAGATAAATCGTAAAGAAAATAAAGGAATAAACGGCACGCGCATGACGCAGTCGCCCACATAAGAACTTTTTAAATAGGCTTCCTCCATAACCAATCCGCAACTTTCAGCGACTATAGAGGGCGCTTCGCGTTTCTCAAAATGGCGGCGGAGAGGTGATCGCGGAGTTATGTTTTATCCGTATCAAGTTACGATCGTCTGGAATGCAAGCTTGAAGCGAGAGTCACCGCCGCTGAGCTAATACCAACCTCGCCCGCGTGGCGGCGACACCGTAGCTGAAAGTTGAGGATAGTATTCCGCCGGTTTGCATCGCACTGAACTCGGACTATGAACTCTACCAGGCTAGCACGCCGACTGTGTCGGCTCCAAACGGCGATTTTTAATTTGTTGGCTGTGACACGTTTTGTGTAGATGAATCCGATAGGTCCGTATCTTCACCACATACAGCACGCTCCTAGCCAACCATAATCCCGAATGACAACGTTCCCGCCCATGATTTGTTGATAACGAGAGGCGGAGCCTATTATGGAGCATTATGTACTGCTACAAAATGGCTCCGCCTCCCGTTTTCGACAAATCAGGGACGACAACGTCGTCCCTGATTAATGATGGTTGGCTAGGAGCGCGCTATGTGGTGAAGTTCATCTTGAAGAGGGTAAAGCAGAAGAGGAGGAGGAGTGTCGTTGGGAGGAACCCGAGAGGTCTGCCTGCCTGATTAGGCGGCATGTTTCTCGGGAAGGGAACGGTGGTGGAGAGGAGGAGAGGAAAGGGTGAAGTGGAAGACCGAGCGGAATTCGCTCGGGGGGAGGATAGCTGCGTCCATGGGCCGACTTCAGGGGAACTGTGCCGGCATACGCCTATTACACATCTGAGGGAAACCCAAGAAAAACCCCAGACGGCACAGCCGGCCCGCGGATTCGAACCGCGGACCTCCCAGTCTCCAAGCGCACGCGTTACCGCTGCGCCACCGGAGCTGGTGGTAAAGCAGAACGTTATGTGTACCTCAGCGTTCTGATTACTGTAGAAGTCGTTTTTTCCGCGTGGAAAATATTTTCGCGTTTTCGAACAAAGCTGGTTTGGGGTGTTCCTGTTTGGTGAGGGTTTCCGGGAGTGCTTTGCTCTTGCACATCGTGCCGCCGTCAATACTCGCGCATATTTTGGCACGTACTAAGACATCCGTTGTTCACGGGGATGGCGGCGTTCTATGGGTCAATCCCTTTCTTCTCCTCACAGACATGGGAGGAAAGGCCCTCTGCAATGTCCTTTAGGGACCCTGCAGGAGGCCATAGTACTGGCCGTGTGCAGGTCAGCCAGTTCATTTTAGCGGTTCTCATTCATTATCACTCAGGGCACTTGAACAGTTCGGTTGAGATGTCGTACTATCATACAAGCTGGTTTTGAGAAGGCGGGGAAAGGCATGCTGCGGCTTCGTGGTATAGTGGTTATATATGTACAGTGCAATGCGTTTGTACACTCTTAGAAATGAACTTCACCACTCCGTTTGTTGATTTGTTGAAAACGGGAGGAGGAGCCTATTTTGTGCCCATTATGCACGGCACAAAATAGGCTCCTCCTCCCGTTTTCAACAAATCTAGGGCGAGAACGTTGTCATTCGGGGTGATGATTGGCTAGGTGCGTGCTATGTGGTGAAGTTCATTTTTAAGAGTGTAGGAATAACAAAAGCGTAATCAATTTTCATTTCCTTCCATCTTGCCTGATGGTATAAAACAATCTTCGGCGGCTTGCTTGAACTGCCGACGCAGCATGGAGTAGAAAAGAGTGGAGTTTTTTTTTTCTTTTAAAAATCAATCAATCAGAAAGGGTCAAGGTTGTCACGGCATAGCGTCGAACGCCGCACGATTTTCGCCCTCATATGGCCAGAGTTATTCGCGGGAAATTAAATTCGCGCTTTTGGAGGAATACGCGAAAAACGCGAAAAATAATTCCGCGAAAAAAAAAAAGAACACACACACACACAAAAAAAAACACAATTTCTACAGTAAGTGCTACAATTCTTGAAATGACCTAACAATGGGTGGAGGTATCTGGATGATACGACTACTCGCCTGTATCCGAAAAAAAAAAGTACGTTTTTTTTTTTTACTTATTAACGCTGCACATGTTATGAACGAGAGGTATTGAACAGTACACTGTAAATAGAATTACGAAGCATAGAAGAACAACATTACACCTATTACACCCGTAACTAAATACCTGCAGATAGGAGTTCTTCCCTCCCCCGTAAAGCCTGCTTCACCTAAGGAACGGCACTGCATGGAAGGTAAATCCACATTCTAACCGAGCGAGCGAAAAACCGACTCGTGAACCTGTTCATGGTTACACAACGGGCGAGTTTCTATACTTTCTACGCTCGCTGTATGTGTGCAGATGTAAATCTTACATAAATAAATTCTCGCGAAAGTCGCTGCTGTTGTGTGAGCTGTTATGTAAGAGAGACACGCATCGGGAAGACAAAGCTCCCGGTATTCCTTTTCCGTGAAGTAAACGCCAGTCTGGGCATCTTTTACGAGAGAAAAGATTAGTCTTGCGCAGCGTACTAAGAACACAACGTATTTATTTATACTAATTACAAAATCACGCGATGTGCTAATGCTTCCGGCGCGGGTTGGTGGCACCGTCAGAAAATTGTTTTCTTTGTTTTGCTTTCTTCTCGCGCTCTAAGGAAGTGATGTTCTTTCTTTTTTTTATTATTCTGCGTTAGCGCAACTGTACCTTCGAGCGGCTAAGGAAATGATCCGATCGGCACACGCGTGCAGAAACATGCTAGCAAACGACTAAACCGTTATTTTCATACGCAGGGATCTGGAAAACTGCAGTAAGTTTGTGGAATTTGTTGATTGCGATCAATTCCTATATACTGTTACTGTAGGGAATGACATCTCTTTGGCCCAGATGTCGCTGCCGTACGTGCCGGGAGAAGCGATTTTCTTGCACTCCCGTAGACTTCCATGTATCGAAAAATTTGACAAACTTTAATTAGCCAAAAATCAGTGGATCGCTTCGTGCCTTCAAAAATGTGTGATTCCCTAGATAAGCTCGAAAGGAACAAGCCTGTACCTGTTTCGTTTAGAAATTTAGCGAGGTTTACGAGAACACCGTGAACAAAAATTCCCCATAGACCTTCTTCCGGATCATTGCAGCATCCACCAGGACGACTATAAAACAACATGTTTTACGCTCTACTTCAACTCTATATTAAATCAGACACGCTAAATATATATATATATCATACATAAAAAAAAATATTTCCATGGCTAGCCATACAGGTCTCCTGACTTTCCGAGACGTCCCGATGACTGCAGAGACTTCCACACAGAATGTGTAAGAGACAATACCTCAGCAAATAACGTTGTAAGTGCTTTAACAAAATACATATAGTTCTTTAAGATACATAGGTACTATCCATGAATTATTCGTTTCATATTACTGATTTTACTTACTTGTGTCATACATGACGTCATCTTACGTATTGAAAGCGTGGTCCGGATTACGTGACGTCATCATAGTATTGTAGTTAAAAGCTCTGTATGTAAAACTATGTATGATAGAGCAATGCTGTCATTCATGCTTCTGCGAATCTTTTGGTCTCATACCCCCTTTCAGCCAGGTGCAGCCAGCCTTCAGGACTAGCAATACTATTTAATTAATAAAATAATTCATAAAATAAACACTGCTGGCGACGGATCGTGCCAGTCGACATCCTAACGGTTCAATTGCTCGCGTAGGTAATCTTGGAACGTTTGGTAATGTGCACGTTTCTACTTAAAATTGGTATCTTGGCCCTTAAGCCAATATTTTAAAAGCTAGCTAATTAGTCTAATTAATTAGGCAAAATGAACAAGAATACTGGCGACCACGATACACAACTGCTTACAACGTTAAGCGAGTCTCATTCGAATAAACAGTTCCACTGAGGCATTCTAAGGCTCACACACAACATTGGTAGTTAATAATACGACGGCCTAGTTCACCAATATTATAAGTTATAACCTAGAAGGGGGTGGGGGGTGGCAGGCACCAAATAAATAATGGATCGAGTAATGCGGGACCGAGTAATAAAGTTAGAGGTGATGGAAAATGTTACAAAGGCTGGAAGAGCATTAGTGAGAGCTACACCGCTACACCGCCCCCCCCCCCCCACACACACACCCTTTATCATGGTCACCCGGCCAGGGGGAAATGAGGTTAAGTTAGGCAAGACTTCATTATGGCTAATGTTAGGAAAGCCGCGTTCCCGCCGGCCGCGAGGCGATGCTGTCTGCTTATTGGACCGGTGATCTTACTGCGTCGAGTTCATTCACTAGCTTACGAGCGTCAGTCGTGACGTTGCCCACATACGTGAGGCCGACAACGGCAAGCCCTTTCAACATCACCATCACGACCACCACTAGCTTACGAACGTAGCCAATCATGGGATGCGACACAAGACGGATTTCGTCGACGGAATTACCGAGAACAAAAGTCAAGGGTTCGATAACGTCTAGTCAATCAGGTATGGCATGTCTAAAGTTTACAGTTATAAGATTTGCATTTGTTGTCACTACGATCAACTTATTTATTTGCGTTACCGTGACAACTTATGCAACGTGAAAGACGAGAGGGACAGTAACGGCAGATACAATAAACATTTAAAAGAAAAAAAAAGCGAAAGAGTAATAAGAGAGAGTGGATAAGAGGAGAGGAGGAAACGCGCTTTGGAGCAGCCAGTCCTGACTGGGTCGGGATTAACCTCTCCATATTTTTATGTCATATCCAACCCAATCCAAGAGGGGCTAAGTGGTGGTGGTGTTGGTGGTGGTGGTGGTGGTGACGATATCGGCTTGCCGTTGTTGGCCTCCCTTATGTAGCCAGCGAGGCTAAGACGGAAAAAGTAATACACATATCGTACGCAAATCAGATCACGTTACGAAACAGACATGTAAAAAGCGTCACGCATGTTACATGTCTGTTAATGTTACGCTTGCATGAGTGCATGAATGTGATCACGTGACGCTACTTAAAGCATCGGTGATGTATGTGAAATACATCAAGTTGGGAAGACGTTCCATTAGGGGGAATCCTTGGGCACAAATAACTCACCACCACCAACAACAACAACAAGAACGCGTTTATTTTTGCTGATACTTGCCCCAACAACAACCGATATCCTCTGGACGTACGAATAACGTCCTAACGAATTCGTATCTCCGATGGATATTCTGAGGACATCCATCGGACGTGCGAATCCGTTGGGACGTTATTCGTACATCCAGGGGATATTCGGTGTTGTTGGGGTGGTGTGATTCCGAGAAATCCTTGCCTAGCTCCGTCGCCATTGTAAATCCAATCCAAGTAAAAAATAAATAAATAAACAAAGACGCTGATTGCAGCGCCGTGCGAGAAGCGGCGCTTTGTTCTCACCGAAGGCAGATGGCATTGCATTGCGGACGCAAAGCGCAACGATACTGATGGGAACTTGACCTTCTCCTCCCGTCGTGGGGCAAAATTTGCTCTTTCAACGGAATTGGCCGTTAGACACGTTCTCCGTCCCGCGTGGGACGTTAAATAGGATGGGGCGTGCGCTGAGACTTCATATACGTAGTTGTTTTTCGACGTAGATTACCCCGAATTACTATTATTATTCTAATAACAGCCAGGACCGCCACAGGGGAGCGCTGCAGCGTTCAAACACTACCCATGAGGGGTAGGGGGGGCGAGAGAGAGAGAGAGAGAGAGAGAAACTGCTAAAAAAGGACAACTGCCAGACAATTTTTTTTTTCACGAGACAATACAAAATACAGAAAGCGACACTGAAGATTTTTGTTTAAGTTTAATTTGTACAAGCTTATGTATTTTGTGTGTATTTTGTATTTTTATTTTGTTTTTGTATTTTGTTTTGTAATTTTGTATTTTGTTTATGTGATCTACAGGACTTGACTCCCCTCTTCGTATACGCTTCTGAGACAATACAAAAAAGAACCAACAATGAACACTTCTTCTTTGATGGACACTAGCTTTCATGTAGCAGTCTACATTTCTTCAGGTGTAAAGGTACAACATACTTATTGATTTATTTATTCAAAATGCCCGAAAGGTCAATTAGGGACATTATATATACGACATTATGATCCGGATGACATTATATATATGATATACAATATATTATATGATACATGAATATAGTGAACCCTCGTTATTACGACCATGGTCGTTCCCGAAAATTTCGGTCATAATGCGGAATTGTCATATTAACGGGGGAGATTTGCAGAGGTTCCACAGCATTGTCCCCCAAGAGTATGGTCATAAAGCGCGTATGGCAGATTATCGGGGGCCATATTAACCAGGGTTCTCTGTATACATATACAACATACACACGCATACATGTCACATGGTTATGTGACATGTAAATGGTGAGAGTGAACCAGTGTGAGAAGGAAAGAATGCGAGAAAACTTTCACCATTTACATGTCACATGGTTACCGTGTATGTTGTATTGTATATTCATGCATCGTATGTTGCACCTCTACACCTGAAGACATGTAGTCTGCTACATGAAAGCTAGTGTCCATTAAAGAAGAAGTGTTCGTCGTTGGTTCTGATTGATTGATTGATTGTATTGCCTCTATACCTGGATGCAGACCGGTTCCCCTCATCTTTTTTTCACGAGACAGAGATACAAAGCGTGAAATGAGCTCGCTTCTTTCTATAATGCTATTTATTTAGGCATCTCATTCGAGGAAGACTCGGCGTTTCATATTAACATTTAAAGCGAGTTGCGACGCAATTATTTGAGGCTCACTCGATTGTAACCCGTTTGTTCGAAAGGATTTCCATAAGGTGCTTACGAAGGGGGCAGCACCTGTCTTCATTATGACGCGAGCAAGCGTCTCTTCAGACCTGAATGGAGTTCGTTGGGGACAGATATATTTACATTGAGAGCGATATCTCTGAACATGTAACAAAAAAGAAAGGAAGACGGAGAACCTAATGAATGATTCGAATGACTGCGATGTTGCTATGCTGAGAGGACTTTGTCGACGCGGGGACACTGGCCGATAAACTCCGTCCTAAGAAAACCCTGCGCGGCAGTGTGCGCAGCAACTAAAGCAGACGACAGATTTCTTCCGATTTGTCTGTTTTACTCTTCTTCGGAATTTTCTCAACCTCTGCGATTTCCCTAATTAATGTGGTATTAAAACCTTACTTTTCATTCCCATATTAGGATTATTTTGAAACAATCACACGGCTAGAACGAATATTAGCTACACCTCATTATATTTGTGTCTTACAAATGAACGTGTTTGGGTGCTCCTGACTAGATATTTATAGCTGAAAAAGCGGACAGGTATTCAGAGGTCGATATTTTTTGTCAGAGCATTATTGCTACACTACGAAGAATTTAGCGGAGTCCGCTCCAATAACATAAACGCTTAACATTAACCCAATGCAGTCCAAGTGCACACTCGTTCGATACCCATGTGCTACCCCCTTTCATGCCTGGGCACGTGTGCAGCTTCACTTATGTTCTGTGCTTTTTATTTGTCTACACCTTTATAAAGAGGCTCTTTCCTATTTACGGATCTAGACGTTTAGTCTCATATAGCTTGTCCTGTTGAAGTTGTGAATCGGGTAGAACTTTCTGCTCTAATTATAACATTGAAAATGATGAAAGATGAAAGTCACTGAAAAGGTTAGCCAGCTGTAGGGATCGAACCCACATCTTCTGGATTGCCGGTCCAGGGCTCTACCAATTGAGCTAAGCTAACACGCCTCACCAGCGACTTTCGGGGTGCGTCATCTGAAGGGACGACAAACCAGCCACTCACTCTCACTCACCCTCCTCTCACTCTTACATTTTTGCTCACTCATACACACATTCATACGACGGAAATCGACGCAAGCGGCACCTGTTGTACAAGAGATAAACTGATGTTCTGAGGCTGGAACAACATAGAAGGGACAGATACAAACAAAGCCTCAAATTTGTTGTTCCTCTATGTTCCTCTATGTTGTTCCAGCCTCAGAACATCAGTTTATCTATTGAAAATGAGTTGAATTCGTTATAGGTTCCGCTTTTTTGACCCAATCTCAAATATGAAAACGCTGCATGCAGTTCGATGGGCTTCCGATGCACGTGAATGAAAGATGAGCAGCAAGGGGACATGACCCATCGGTCTACGTGAGGCCGACAACGGCAAGCCCTATCACCACCACCACCACCACCCATCGGTCCTTCTCCGTTAATTTCAAAAATATACTGTTCCATTATTGCCACTCGACATAACAAACCTGATACTACATTTATTTGTCAATTTGCTTATCACCTTGTCGTGAAGTAGTGCTCGCACCACCGCCGGCCACAGTGCTATCAACCCACACTACTAAGTCCAAGTGCTATTGCTTTGCTGCAGACGCTGTGTGTGCCCACTGCTAGTCTTTTCTGCTATCGTCTAGTGTAATTCTAACACTTATTTTGAGGAAAGCGCCTAATACCGTGCAACGCGAAGTGCTCACGACAATATTAACAGCACACGAAAGGCTGAACCTCGAAAATTATGCGTCTAACTTCTCCGAGCACACATCTCCTTAGAAAAACGTGCCCGTAAAGGATACTTCACCGCAATGACACCCTTAGAGAGGCAGAGCCGCCCCTACAGCTTATGAGAAGACTTCTTCTGTGGAGAGCTACTGGGTAATTTTAGCTCGCAACCGCCCATTACAAGGAACATTAAGAACCTTCGGACGAGAGTGCTACCACACTCGTTGCTATAGGAAAGCGAGCGGCACGCCACACAGCGGAGAACATGAAATATGGAAGCAGCCCTCCTAGCACCTTGGAAATGGTGACCAACTTGCCCGTAATTTATTTCGTACGAACTTAAGAGAACCTCGTAGAGGGTGTACGTTGGTGTGATTCTCACAATATCAGCGGTGGAATTTTGCACTTTTGAAGTGTTTTGTCCCTCATTCTGTGATAGTGTACGCTCGCTGTCAGTCGCCAGCTGTCTTCCAGCTGCGTGCAACCGTATACAAAAAGATGTTCCGAGTGTTTAACATGACGCACAAACACGGGAAGGCAACCAAAGTCATCGACGTGGCATTCGCTCTGAAGTAAGGAAGGTTTGAAGACCAAAACTAATTTCCATAAACATGAAAATGAGCAAGAGATAAACTGATGTTCTGAGGCTGGAACAACATAGAGGGGACAGATACACACAAAGCCTCAAATTGCCTAAGAAATCAACGATGAAAGATGAAAGTCACTGAAAAGGTTAGCCAGCTGTAGGGATCGAACCCACAGCTGGCTAACCTACAGCTGGCTAACCTTTTCAGTGACTTTCATCTTTCATCGTTGATTTCTTAGGCAATTTGAGGCTTTGTGTGTATCTGTCCCCTCTATGTTGTTCCAGCCTCAGAACATCAGTTTATCTCTTGTTCATCAGGTGCCGCTTGCGTCGATTTCCGTCGTATGAATGTGTGTATGAGTGAGCAAAAATGTAAGAGTGAAAGGAGGGTGAGTGAGAGTGAGTGGCTGGTTTGTCGTCCCTTCAGATGACGCACCCCGAAAGTCGCTGGAGAGGCGTGTTAGCTTAGCTCAATTGGTAGAGCCCTGGACCGGCAATCCAGAAGATGTGGGTTCGATCCCTACAGCTGGCTAACCTTTTCAGTGACTTTCATCTTTCATCGATGAAAATGAGGTTTGTTTTTGGTTTTCAAACCTTCCTGCTCTTCCTACGTGTGTGCATCACAAATATCCATTGAAAATAACACTGCTAGATTCGAACAGCTGACAGGCTACTTGTATACATGTTTTTCTATATCTCCGTACAAAAGGAGAAAAAGAAACGCTTCAAACCACTATCGAACTCCAAGGCAAAAAAGCATGAAAGAAGAAAAAAGAAAAAGGAGGCTTCTCTGAGTGAGCAAAAGAAAGACAAAAGACTTCCTTCCCGATATTACCCTGGCGGCATAAAGCGGAACGTTGGTTTTCTTTTTCCCCCTTCTTTCTCTTCTTCCCCATCTCCATGTATTTCCCTTTATCTTCCGTTTCATATTTATGGTAATCATATCTGCCTTATATATCTCGAGACAGGAGCTGCGCGGATCAAAGTTATGCCTAGCGCAAGCGTACCTAGTATTGCCATGAATTATTCAACATTTAACGGTGTGTTTCCCCTACTATACTTTATTTCCTTCTCTCTTTCGGACTGACTATGCTGCCTATATGATTTTCTATACGGCCATTCGCTTTTTCACGAGAAAGACATTAAAAAAGAAGAAGAAGAAAAAAAAAGAAAGAACCGTACGCACCAACGGAAGGTCCCGCCCGGTCTTATCAAAGAGATGGACGGTGCCATGAATTGCAGTAAACAAAAGTCGTCTGCAATGCGTTGTCGTCTGCAACTTTATATGTATGTACTGCGCAGGAATGAAAAAGAAAAAGAAAATGGTTGCGGTGCTTGCGGATACATGTACGTGTAATAAAGAAGGACCTCGTACATCAGTGCCCTAATACTATGCAACGCTAGCAGACGACAGTTGAAATAGGCGCCGCAGACGACTGGGCGGCAGATGACCCAACCGTGGCGCATCGGCTGCTAGTGATCGGTTGCTATGGTGACTTCAATATTAAAAAGGGTTGAGTGAAAGACACGAAATTGGGAATGCAGACAGTAGGTGATTCAAGTTGTACGAGATGGCATGGCTAGAGAAGCGTCGTTTGAAACTGCTGAATGCGTTTCAGCGGCTGCTGTCGGCACAAACAAATACAAAATTTGGTTTCATTGAAGAGCCATTAAAGATAACAAGAAACAGACGTGGATGGAAGCGACGGCAGGGTGACACTGCGAAAGTACGTCACGGAAAAGCTCTATGCCGAATGTACTAAGGTAGCATTAGACAGCGGTTAACCATTGTTATGAATATTAATAATAATATTTATATATTATAACTGATATAATCAGTAATCAATTGCAATCAACAACGAAAAAGAACTGCCAGTTATCACCACAACTATAGCTTTGGCTTGTGGTGGCTTCGCCAAAGCGCCCGACCTGATTGTGTCGTCTGTGGTGGAACCGAGATCGTCATACTTGAAGATCACATGACCCTTCTCGTCCAAAGACAGTCCATACATCTATATAACCTCTGTTGGCGGATGGAAGCTTTCAAATCATCGCGTCACTTCCACGTTATGTAAAGACCCCCCACGTCGTCTAAAATTTCAAATGCACCCTACATAACAGACGACAGATTGGCTCCGTCTGTTTCTGTCGTCTGCAATGAAATTGATCGTGCATTCATTCGCAGACGACAAAGCAGTAGCCAGCAGCAGTTCGGCCGCACTGCCGTGATTTTTGGAGGGCAGTGTTGGAGGAAGGCCAATATCCCGGTTGGCAACCTATCTATAGCGGCTGGGTGATGCAACAGCGCAGAAACCATTTGTAACGCCGTCATGCTGCCACGGAATACGAAAGCAATAGGAGGAACAGACCCGATTTGGATCCATTTCCCCGAGACGTGACAGCCAGGAGACTGCTGTCGCCTGCAGAGGGGGCGACATGTCGCGAGAAATTGCCCTGTCGCTCCTGCTGCACCAGCAGCTTCTACAGCATGCCCGATATGGTTCGGAACGACAGATATATGTTATATTGGAGCTTTACTTTTATTGCTTTCGTATCGTCGGGAAGGAATCGCCGATATGCCATTTTCGTTTTGTGTGTGTGTGTTGTCCTTCTTTTTAGACGATCCACGGTATTTTTATGTAAGAGAGAATGTCTTTGCGATATGATGGAGGTATGAGAATCGTTTGACCGAGGTAACCGAACACACTGAATGTCGATTGTGACGTAATGTTAAAGTGGAGGCGGGAGCGTTCGTGTAAAGGTGCCTGAGCTCGTAATGAAAGGCTGTGGGAAACTGCCATTGTTGCCTGAATGCAGATGCAGGCACTAAAAAAAACAAAACAAAACAAAAAGGAACACAACAAGAGACATAATTACGATATCTATGAGTGCTGGCCAGCGGTGCTTGCCAGGTTTCACTATAAGTCTTAGGTAACCATATGGTCTCGCTTTCAGATTAATAATTTCTCATATAGGAGCTGGAGAACCTTCCTGTACGTACAAGAAGTATACAGGCATGGTTTATAGTATTTCCACCGTCCTTATCTATAGCAGAAAGATCGGCGTTAAGGGAGCGTCTACTTACCGTGTACAGCTACCGTCAACCTTAATAAGAACACTGAAAAAAAAAAAAAAAATGTGGTCTCGTTCCCGAGCGCGATAACAGCAACCCTTGAGGCCATGTGGAAATCTTAATTGAACAAAATTATTCTGTTAGTTTAACGCAAGGATTTTGTGTACTTGACATTCCCTCAGTGCCCCCAGGGTGTCTGTTATCACGCTCGCAAATGAGATATTTTTTTCTGTGTTATTATTAAGGTTGACGGGAGCTGTACAGACCAGCGACATCCTCTCGGAATATTCTAACAGAAGGCAGAGGCGTAGTGCGCATTTAGCAGACGACACCGTCTTTTCCTGTCGTCTGCTACGGAATACCACGTGCGCGCGTGCCGTAGAGCGGGGCACGAAAATACGTGACGTTGATCGCTCGCGCTTGCGCGACAGCAGAAAGCTATGACGTCGTTCTCGTATTTCGCTGGAGTATTACATGAGTGTCTCTGGTGTAAATATACTAAATACACGGTACCGTCAGTGTGATGAGAGCAGGACCCGAAGCCCTCGCTAAAAACAGGAAAATAGACACGAAACAATTCATCCACCGTGTCTGGCCGCGTTGTCCGAGAATATATTGTCATTTTCTCTCTCTTTCTTTCTTCCTTCCTTTTCTTGTCTTTTTTCACAAATTCGACGGACAAGATGTCTGCTCCTGCCCCAAAGTCACTGCAAACGGAGATCTATCTTCGCTGTCCATATTTACTGCGACGTGGCAAAACTGGTGGCTTTTGGTAGATTTTCAAGTTCACGACTATATAGAAGAGTATTAACCAAAGAGCTCACTTATCGTTAGTTTACGTTACTTATCGTTGTTACACATTTGTCGGTACGCCATCTGTTGTTAGGGCACATGGGTTGCCATAGAAACTCCCGTGTGCGAGAACACCTCTGCCGTCCGTCGGGGGCACCAGTGTAGACAGGGGTATACGTTGGATTCACCTAAAGTCTTTAAAGCCGCCTTTCATTCAGACTGCTCTTTTTTTTTTTTCCTTTTTGTATCACGTGTTGCCACCACGAAGCACCTGTGCGCGACCGCGACACAAACACTTGCGCCAAGAAACCGACTATCGACCACCACAGGTACTACGCATTTCCGCACAACCCTCGGGGGGATTGAGAAATGCAACCCTGTATACGGCATCAAAGTAAGTGGGACCCCCATACATCTTCTTGAGACTAATAACAATGCTAGCCGCCACAAAGGGAAGAATATAAAAAGAAGGAAGGCGGACACACACACGCAACAAAAAGAAAAAAAAAAGAGAGTTTCCTCCCACAATCCATCACGCGGTGGAAGAACTGATCTATATTGCAAGAAAAACCGGGAAGGTAACTGCATTTCGTCGTAAGGGCGCTTTTATTTTTTTGTTCCTCGTGACTAGGACTGGTAGAGGGCGCACTGTGCGGCCTTGTGAGTATATATATATATATTTTTTTTCTTTTTTTTTGGGGGGGGGGGGTGACTTCTATTGTTTTGTGCTGCTGCTGTGTTTTGTGTAACGAAGTTCACTGTCGGTTTCGATATAAGGTTGCTGGTTACTTCATCGTGATAACATTTCCGGGCACTGCTTTTAGCTCGTTTCTATATCCCTGCTAAAAAAAAAAAAAGAGGGAGAGAGAAAAGAGTTTCGCTTACAGGAAGCGAGCACGAACAGACAACAGACAAGAAATTGTCCGACGAATTTTTCCCATTAAATAGATCAGTTTACTTGCCTTACTGACAAGTATGATGTACAGGGTAGCTGCCTAATAAAAATTCACCCCCTGCTGGCGCGCCGCACTCACCAATTACTCAATGCAGGTGCAAAATTCCTGTGTCCGCGTGGAACTCGCATTGGTACGCTTCATTGCGGTAAATTTCGAACCGATTCAACGTCGCAATCCAAAGTTACAGCCGAAAACCTCCAAATCCCTATGGGAAAACAATTGAGACGGAAGCCATGTTGGGTAAACTTTTATAGGTAGCTACCCTGTACATTGGTATTCGTGTACAAAATTATTTTACGGCTATGTGCTGTACGTGTTGAAACTGCTGCGGGGATGTTCGGAGAGCCTGAGCCATAAAATCAGCTATGTCCGCTTCATCAACTAAAAACTAAAACCAATCGAAAATATTATTGGGCCAGCAAAGAGATAAGTGAACCAATAAATTACCCCTTAGATAATGACGTAAAACTGAGGGCTCAGAAGAGAAGAAACATGAGACGATAAGAGCCTTCAAGAGTAGACAGTGCTCTGTGGCACCGTGCACAGAGCACACTTAAAGATAGGGAGGAAGTCAGAGTATACGGACCAACTTTGAGTCCCGCAGAGCCAAAGAATTCTTTAGAAGCCTATAGGCGACGGAAAGGAACGCCATGAGCGCTATTTCACATTATTTGGGACGGCTAGGGAATGGTATGTACTGCTTGCGACACACTTGTCCAAAATCTACAGCTCGTGGCGTGCGCGCAAGGTTGTCCCTCCACATTGCCGGTGGATATCTCTTTCCGCAGCAGAGGACTTGCAGGGTGCAAAAACGCTTTCCTTAATATAAAGGGGTAATACAAGCATACCCCACGATAACAGAAACTGAGAAAATCGTAGCTGGCTCACGACAGCACGATCTATTACTAGACATAGAAAAAGCAGGACATGCTGCAGTCCTGTACGGGAGAGCAAATACGATAGTGGCCGCCAGGAGCGCTATTTCCCATTATTTGGGACGGCTAGGGAATTATATGTACTGCTTGCGACACACTTGTCTGAAATCTACAGCTCGCGGAGGAATGGTAACCTACCGGCGGTGTAGCGCACGAAGGAACCGTACCAAAATCGGCTTAGAAGGGAGGCTAGCAGACAACAGAGGCGGTGTGGGCATCGGGGGCAGACTATGGCCAAATACCTCACCCGAGTGGCGGCGCTGTGTGGCGCACGAGACCAGGGTGCCTGAATACTAGCTCCCTCTGTTTAGGCTGCAGTCACACTTTGCCAGGTCCCCCAAACTCACCTCGGCAAAGCGTGGAACGAAGAAGGCCGCCACTAGATACCCCACTGTTGCCGTTCCGGATCACTTCAGCGCGCTAAGTTTAGCGGCAAAATGTTTTTGTTGTTTCTGCGAATGAATCTAGCCTCTATATGTCCAAATAAAACGCGTATAACAACTTTCTGTGTCGTGTTTCACGTTTTGGTCCCGTTTTTAAACGTGTTGAGCGATCGAAAGGATCAAGTGCACGGCTGCGTGCATCACGTAGCGTACCCGTCGTACCAGGCGCCGCCACTGGCGCCGCAGGCGCAGTCGTCCATTTCTCCTTCGGTGACTTGGCCTGGCTTGGACTTTGCTTCAACTGGATCTTTAGCGCGCTACAATCAAACGCAAGCCAACGTCTGGTAACAATGGGGTATCTAAGGGCGGCCTCCGGCATTGCACGCATCGGGATAGGAACAAATACATGGGAAAATGGCGACCTTGGGGGACCTGCACTTTGCAGAAGCGAACGCAGGCAAGCCGCCATTTTGGAGCTCACTCTCCCCATGCGCGAATGCTGTGTTCCGATTTGACCGCCCTTTTTCAAACTTCCTCCGCACTTTATTTATCAATAATGGTACCGTGATGTTACACGTACGGTTTGTCTGCCCAGTGTGGCGACATGTTGCACGCGCCGCAGGGTAATTCTGCGACCACCCGGGGTTCTTTTGACGTGCGCCGCCGACTCAATCTGAAAGTGTGCCACAACACTACACCTTTCTCAGAGCACCGCGAGCCGCGCGTGGGCTTCACAATGGCGGAAGTTCGTAGCACACGACGCGGTTGATTTCGCCCTATACAGAGGGAGCTAGTATTCAGGGCTTTCAAAGCCTCCCCTCGGGAGCGATTTTGGCACCGTCCCATCGTGCACCACATCGCCGATAGGGGATCGTTGCGTCACGAGCTAGAGATTACAGACAAGTGTGTCGCAAGCAGTACGTTATGATCATCGTAGTTTACGGCCGTCATTTGTCTGCTGACTGCTACGCACGCGCAACGCCCTTCTTTGTCGTAAATATTGCCGCGCTTTCAGAAAATCACGTGATAACGAATAGCGTGAACTAGCGCCAAACCCTTCGCGAAGCAACGGCCACCAGAAGTACTACCTCTGTGCTAAGAGCTTTCTGTATGGCCAGGTATTTTGTCTGTAGTAGAGGAGTGTGTACCACAGCACACAAAGTTCGCAGGCTTGCGTTGGATTACGTGCCAGCATCGCAGCAGTGACGTTCGTATTGGTAATGGCGGCTTCTGAGCTTACAGTCGGATAAAAGGAAACGTCTTCCTACAATTTTTCTTTCTTCCTCTCTTTGCGCAGTACCGACAGATGCCTTCCGAAGACGGATGTCCGGATGTCACGGAATGAATAACAAACTAAGAAGATAATCCACACGTTTTATTCACAAACTCCCTGCCTTATCTACAGCAGTCTTTCCTTTCTTCCTTGGCACGATTTTTTAAAATGGATTCCCTGCACAAAATAGTCGTTACTCTCAAGAAGGTGGATGTATCTTCATTATTATCCTTCACCACGCGATGGATGGACTCAGGCTGCTTTGGCGTGGTTCGACCAGCTAACACCAGGAGTCGGAACAGGAAGTCCATGTGGCGGAACACGTGACGTAGTAGAAACGATGACGTCATGCTCAGAGATAGGGGGCGTGAGAAATGGTGGTGGAAGATGGACATTATTTACAGGAAGGTTTGCGTCCGAGGTTTTGTAACTCCTTATGAAGTAACAAACAGCAACATTTGATAACTTATTGTACGGGAAAATTAGGGTTATGAAGCAGGTACTGGATGCTACATACAAGTTTTGTTGTGATATTTTAACAATACGTAATTAACGTTCGTGAATTGATTTGTGATTAGCTTTTTTCTAGGTTTGTTGTACATGTTCCACACAGCCAATCGTGGAATGTTTTCCGGACTCATGTTGATGACATAAAAATGACACATTCACATGTAACAGGGTTGGCACGAGTCTTGGTCAGTCCACAGGTGTCCATGTTGCACGCCATGTCCTAGCATGACCTCGCACAGAAATACCTTGTCGACTTCGGTGGAAAACACATTTTGGGTCGGTGTGCCTGTCAGATAGCACAATATATTCACGATGTTGCATCGGATATTTCCAAGATGCAGTGCATGTGGCACATATATGTCACTCGAAACATAGCAGACGATCAGTACCAGTCAAAAGATTATCGACGTCACTGCACATCAGGTGACGGCAGCTGATAGCCTTTCACCAGGTGTCTTATCTGCACAATGCAGATGATAACTTCCCCTCAGAGCAGCCAGGCACGTCTGCCAGACAAACTTCTGCCTCCTGTGAATCCACCTTCGTCTAGCAACTGTTTCCTTGCCCTGGTTATGTTTTCGACATCGCCGCATAAAAGATGTAATGGCTTCAGCACCGTCTTCTGAACCCGTCTGCATAAGTCATGGATGGTATTCCTTGGCTCGGCTATGACATTGTCTTTCTTGCAACCGTAGTCATGCAACGAAGCGTCTTACTTTGGTGAAGTCGGCTGGGTGATATGTCACGAAGTAGAAAAGTGGCCGGCCCTGTTGTGTAATCTCCTGGGCAGGATGAACTCATTGTATGCTTGCTTCTGCTTCGTGTGGTAGATGATGTGTACGCTGAGCCCCTTCTAGGTCCCAGGCAATTAAATATGTGAACAAGATGGGAAACTTCAACGTACCATACTCATTTACAGGGTTGTCATCGAATTTGAATTTTGTGTTAATTTCAGTCAGGAATTCCGTGTGTACTCCTCGCAGTCATAACATCCAAATAATGTATGTCTTGTCCTATCCTTAATACGCATGTACTTCAGATGACCACATAAAAACAGCGCTTCGATAGCAGAAGTCACTTCAGCCATTCTGCGTCACCACCTGTTCAGCTGATAATCTCAACGAGGAGGGCTTCACCAGGCTCCAGATAAAGTTCCCGGAAGTTGACCCTGGTTGGCAGACTATGACTGGTTCCCGCCACGACATTGCCTTCGAACCACAAGTCCGATAAGTCCCGCGTCACCGGCCTTGACGCGAAGTTGATGATGGCACCATAGCGGCTTCTGCGAGGGTAGAACCTCTCCAGGGCCAGGACCTCGCGGTCTTGACGTACGACCCTCGAGTTGGAGGTCTTCCGGCGGTGCTTGAAGACGCCGTCCATGAAGAGGGCAACGGCGTCGTTCCGGATGTCCGTCAGACGGGCAAGGACGTTGAGGGTCTCCGAGGCATTGTCGATGTTTCTGGTGGAGTAATCTGGGTGGACGGGAATCCACGGGGTGGAGGTGGTGAAGTTGGCGTGAGGGCCGTCCGTCCATTGCATCAGGCCTAGCTGGCCGGTGCGGAAGGGCTGGGGGGGGAGGGAGAGGAGGAACGAAAGAGAGAAGGAAGGACAAGAGAGAGAGAGTTTGTTAGTGATACATAAGAGGTAGGAAAGGAATAGGTTACTTGAAAAGAATAGGATATAGTCAAAGGATGGGAACAGAGATTTTTACAGCCTTCCCTGTGTAGCGCCGATTATAAGTGTATTAGTCAGGTCCACCGGCAAGTATTCAAATATTATTGTGTGTGCGGCTGTGTTCTGCATTGAAACATTTTGTATATTGGCTGGAGTACGACCCTGAACGTTTACAGCCCAGAGGCCAATGCTGCGCTCAGAGTGATAGCGATATTTTGGACATTGACTGAGGATAAGTATGGCGATAGGTAAACGATACCGTCCGCGTAACCATACATTGAATCAACCGTAATCAAATGAATATATCAAGCACTGTCTTGATAGACAGGCATGAGGCAAATGCGACACCTAAAGTCTTCCAACGTTAAAGCATTGTATCGTGGTAGGCTCCAAGACGAAAGAAGAAAAATAAAATAAAATAATCTCCAAATTTCGCATACAGTTTCACGCGTTTAGTCCCAAAGTTTAAACGACTCAAGGTTGTGGCACAACGCATGCAGTCCCCAATGGGGCTTGAATTGCTCTTCTTTTCCTTCGGGTGTTGCACATCTCACATTCACTTAGATAAAGTTCGGGTTGAATTTCCGCCATTACCTCGTTCTCATTGCTTTTTTTTTCTTTTTTTGTCGATTGCCTTTCGTACATCGATGAATCGATTATTTACGTACAAACGAAATTAATAGAACTCGAACATACCCTTCCGGATATGACGTCGAAAGCATCTTTCTGTCCAATCTCATCCCCGTAGAAGATGGAGACACTTCCGGGCAGAGACCACAGCGCAAATAGCGCCGTCAGCGGATCCACGTCTAACCTCGACCCCAGGCGCGAGCTCTCCGCATCGCCGAGATTCCAAGAGAACCACGGACCCGCGCTGACGTTCCTCCACTTTTGCGAGTCCCTCACCCTGACGGAGAAGGCCTCCGAGACGTTTGCGGGTCCACCTTCCACGTCGATGTGTACGTCGAGCAGGTCGAATAACTCCAGGATGGGACCCAACATGGGCGAAGACCTTTCGTAAAGGTCGTCTGCCAGGTCCACAGAGGTCATCATGATGCGACCTCTGTTGTCGGACTCTTCGTAGCTGTCTAGAAGCCGCCGCCAGGACAAAAGGACCTCGTAGAGTTCGTGGTCATCGCGGACTCGAAGTCTTTCTGGATGCTTCAGGTAGAAGCCGTCGACGCCCTTACGAAGCCAGACGTGCACAGACTGGAATATATCACGTCGGACGTCTGGGTGCGACCAGTTGAGGAACAGCTGACTTCCGAACGGTCTGTGAGGGTCCTTGCGGTCGTCGTCCCAGTCTTCGTCGGAAACAAGGTTCGCCTGCAAAGACGGTATAAGCGTCAAAAATATAAAGCACATCCCCCGACCTGGCAGAATCTACCGGCTCGCAAGACTCCGCTGTTTGTCCTTGGGGTCATGTCCCATGAACAATATTATAAAGTACCAGTATACGTGGGTATGTGGGCGTACGGTCACGTAGGCACGTGGGCTGCCGTCTGATAGAACTCGGAGCTATCGACTGCTAAACTGTCGTCTGCAAAAGTGTCGTCTGTTAAGGGACCCAAGCGCCCCCTTGATTCTGCAGATTCTTGACTTCTGCTTCAACGAAGACGACGACGATACAAATATATTTTGGACGCTTTCGCTTAACGACCACGTTTAGTATTTGACGTGAATCGCTTTAAAGTTTTTATTATCGCGTATTCTCATTATGTTGTCGCTATAGTGCAATCTATAGCAGTGCCGTGCGAATATTAGAATGTTTCGAATTCCGAATGTCGGTATTCGAATTGCGAATCAAACTGAATGCCTCTTCCATACCGAATATATTAGTATAACAACACGCAATAACAAACACTTAATCGACAGCGAAACCGCCGGAGACACCGTTTAAGTGCACTAGTACACTCGTCCTATTCAAAACGAGGTGACTCAGCACTCTGTTTCGTCCTCGAATGCACCACCTTATGGACGCATACTGACAGAGATTTGACGCTTGTATACCGCTGCAAATTAAAGGTACTCTAAAGCAGCAGAGGCCGAATTTCATTTAGAGGGGCTATTCGACAGTCCAAGCCATCAATACAAAAACGGCGCAAATTTCATTCCAATCAGCGGTGCAGTTAATTAGAAAATTAAAATTAAATATTACGGGCAACACTGTATTAGTATTCGGAAGGGATCCGTACTCTCAGCCGCGTACGGCGGCAACCACGTTGCATGCGCATAACACTGGGCCCGACAGCCGAACAGCGCTGCGTTTCTTTTTGATTTTATTTCGCAAAAAACACACAAATAGGTGTCTCTGCACTCCTATAGAAAAAATATGATACGAAATAATATAGCCACCAAAAGAACAAAACGCGACAAAATAGTGCTGTATACATAATACCTATTTGACAGTGTTGCTCGCTGCACAGGGGGTTGCTTGACACCAGGCGTCGCGCCGCTGCACTACGCAGGATTTTTCGTGATAAATTAAAAATATTTCGACAGTGTTGTCGGTCGTACGGTTCCGCATGTGGGATTTACAAGCAACAAAGTCTCAAGCCACGTCGCCAGCATATCCTGCTTGTCTACTGCTTTACAGTACCTTTAAAGTATATCTGTTCTCTTCTCTGCTAACGTTTCCTGTACGTTTGCACTTTATCTCCATTCCGCATATGCGTGCAAACCCTTCCGTTTTGCAACTACTCGCTTCGGTTTTCAAACCACTATTCGCACGGATCTAATCTTTAGCACTGCTTGCGTCATATACGTAATTTCACGCATATTAGCCGCGGCTTATGCGCGATTTTTTTTTCTCATGGGCGCTGTGCGGCTTATCCACCGGTGCGGCTTATCTGATGACTTTTTTTTTTCAGGTATTTTCCCCATACACTGATTTTAACGAAAGGGTCGACAGTGTCTCTGGAATAGCACTGCCCTGCTGATGCACGAACAGTGCCTAACAGGGATGGGTCCACATTCGAGTAGATTGCCCCCATGCAGCTTTAACGAAAGTGGTGACAGTGATTCATGCCTTCTGGAAGACCACTGACCCATCAATACATGAAAAGCGCCCAACAAGGGCACAATCCGATCTTGGTAGAACTCTAGAACTGACCTCCTTTGTTGTACACTATGCCGATCCCGGAGTATGGACCACACACCTTTGTCGCACATAGGAGTCGTCTCGTATTGCCCGCGGCTTATCTGCGAGTGCGGCTTATCTGCCGGAAATTTTTCAAAACGTTCCTAAAAACGCGTCCTGCGGCTTATCTGCGGTGCGGCTTATACGCGTGAAAATACGGTAAATGAGGAACAACGCAGTTTCCCACGACGGATGTAATTGAAATCTTGGCTGCGTACGCGCAATAACAAAAAGAAAAATGCAAAATGCATTTAAGGAAGGACGTGATAAAGCATCATCTATAACGCCACTAAACGAGATACTTGCAACATGGATTCATCAATCACAGCATCGGCAACAACATTTGTCACGCTTTGCTCCCAAAAAAAAAGAGTCGTTCGTTTGCACATTCTGTACGACACACACAAGGTCCAAGCTGTCACGTTATTCAGATAACCGTATAACTATATTTCTTCCACCTTCAAAGAAATAAAACAAAAAAAAATGAACAATCAAAGCGATATCACAAAGCCCTTTACTCCATTATCATCGCTTCACGGCAATGGCCTGCCAATCACAGAGAAGCAATAAATCACCGAAGAGAGAAAAACTCGTCTGCGACAGTGCGGGCCAGTCTGGCAACCCTATTAACTCTCCCACCTTCCCTCATCCATCTCCCCCCCCCCCCCCCACGTCCATTCCGCAGAAAGAAAGATTCACCCCGATTCCGACTGACCCCGTCCCGACATTATCTTTTCCGCCACAAACTTCTTCGCAGACGACATCTCTATTCAAGTCAAGGCAAGACAATCCAAAGAAAACTCCCGCGACAGGCCCGTAGCAGTGTATCGTGAACACGCGACACCCGGTTACAATGGCGTCCCTTTATCTTGGCCGTGACGGCGGAGAACGCTTCACCGTTATAACGCAATCACTGTCGTTGTGACGTTTTTGCCCGGCTAACTCGATAAAGCTTTCATTGTCGGAAGCTCGGCAGATGTCTCGAAGGTGGCGAGATAAAACGAGATTGACTGAAAATCCGGCATCCGTCCGCTCGTGAACTGATTTAATTAAGGAGCAGGAGTTGGGATAAAACGGGTATCTGCAACGAAAGGAAGGGGGAAAAAAGTTAGTTTCGGTTTCGTAACAATATCGAAAGTGTTTCTTTTATTTTTTATTTTTTTCTTGTTCCGCGTACGGATTGAAAGGTGAGATTGCGAAAGGGGTCGCTTCAGTCGCTCGGAAGAAGACGCGCGTGTTCCAGAGAGCCCGGAAGGCACTCGTGAATATTGGAGGACTTTCGCGCGGGGAAAAATGGCCAAAAGGGGATAGAAAAGTAAGGGAGAATAAGGGAAAAAAAAGGGAAAGCAGGTTTGGCTGTGGTGAGTGAAGCGTGAAGGAAAGAAATAGGGTGACGCAGGGAAGAAAGTTGTGGCGAAACTTTGCGTTCAGAAGCGTTTGCCGTAAAGTTTATTCACAGTTTTCTTCCCTGCGTAACCCTATTTCTTTCCTTTACGCTTCAGACATGACAGAAAATTCAAGTATATATTTCCCTCCTTGTGACATGCTAAGCCTAAGACGCCCATGAAAAAAAGAGACGAAATTGATTACTCGGGCGCCACACTGCGTCGAACGTGCAAAGTATTTCTGGGTTCGAAAGACGTTCACTACGCAGTCGCAGAATCGACAGGCGTATCTCGCAGAGACTTGACGATAAGCTTTGCAATGGGTAATCTAGATTATCTTCATTATGTATATCAGGGTCTAACGTTGGTCTGAAGGAAACGTACTCTAACTTATACCATCAGTAAGGAAATAAAGGCCGCTGCAACGCATGCGCAGAGCGAATTTTGTTGAACGGGTAGGGCAAAAGTACCAATGGATAGCGCATTTATATACCTAATAGGAATCAGTGGCCTATTGCAAGTAATCTCCGAATCCTGTGCAGCTAAGACGTCTTGGGGGGGAGGAAGCAACGTACGTGTGAAGAGAATGAGCTGTCTGATGAATATCAGTTGTCATGAATCTGTAAATGAACGACAGCCATGGCAGGGATTCACCTAAACGGCTCCGGACAACGAAGAAGCGAGCGACGGGCGCCAAAGTGTGGAGTCAAGCGATATCGAAGTCGAGTGAATGTCAAACCAAAGACAACACAAATCGAGTCATTATGTCAAAGCTATACAAGAAAGTCAAATCAACGCCAACTGAAAGGCAGGTCAGCGTTAAGTAGGCGTTTAGCAGTAGTAGGGTCAATGGCAAACGAAAGTCTGGGCAGGCCAAGGAAAGCCAGGAGAAGACGAATGGTCAGGAGTCAGGACAAGCGATGAGAAAGTCGATATACACGTCAGGCAAGAGTGCAGACAAACAAAATGGTTCCATTCCGTATCTGCACAGTGATAGAACATCAGCTCATGACTGATGGAGGAGGTCAGCAGAAAGAAGTTAGAAGCAGGGGATCAGTGTGCGTCCTGGGCCGACTTCATGAAGAACTGTACCGACATCCGTGTGGAAAGGCTGCCGGGAAACTCAGGGAAAACCTTAGACGAACCTCAGAACCCATCACCTTGGAATTTCCACCAACGGGCGAACGTTGCATTCACTCATCCATGTCGCTGTCGCAGACAACCACATGAACAATGAAAGCCGATACAAGCCAAGCCAAAGACAAGTCACGCCAAAGCCCGCTGCGCCGCCATCCGCGACCACATATTTACACGCACAAACTTTTCGGCCAGTATATACGATCAGATAAATCATCATTCCCGGTTTCGAGGACGCTCAAGTGGAATGTAATAACATTCTCGCAAATATATGGAATCTCGCAGTAGCGCCATCTTTCCTCGCGACGCAGTTTCCGTCATAATAAATTTATTACGTCCCCCACTAGAGCGGAGTGCGCTATGTTGAAGGCAACCGTTGATAAAGCTCCATCGCCTGACGGCCACGAAAATTAGTAGGCGAGTGGTTGGAGATGCGCGAGTCAAGGATGCCACTTTATTCTGGTCGCCCACGGAAGACAGGCTCTAATTATGGTGTCTCAAAGTTATGTAAGTATGGGGCTTAGTTTTGGGGAGATTGCCCGGCGGCGTTACATCGGGGTAAGTGAGTTTATTAAGACTGGCATAACTAGAGCGCGACGATAACGTTTTTGGGGAACATATTTTTTTTTTGTATTTTTGTGCGCTTTATAGCAGCGAAATTTAGGTATAACCCGAAGCAGTTTACGAAATACGATATAATAAAAGAAGTTGTGAAATCATCGCCCACCCCATCACCATTCCAATGTATGCGTGTGTGTGAAATTGTCAAGTTATGCGATTTCTTGTTTTGATGTAACTCTTTGATCTCTAGATTCGCATCCGTTGTGATGCTAGAGGCACTAAAATTTGTAAGTGCTGTTTCCATCGGATCTGTTTTTCAAAACTCCGCCGTTAGCGCACAAATGAAAGACGGTTCATTTACAACTACTGATTACATAACTATTTATTTATTTATTTACGCATTTATTTATTTTTGGTTGCTTGTTTATACCCTCAGGGCCAAAGGCATTAAAGTGGGGAGGGGCAAATACACGTACATAATAAAAAAAATTAAGGAAAAAAAAACACACACACACAAGAAAACGGATATACATTCATAATGCACTCCACATTAGACAGAGAGTCATGTATGGCGCCCTTGAAGATGGGAGTGTCACCGATGACAGCGAGGTCACGGGTAAGATGATTCCATTTCCACAGGCAGTGTGAATGAAGAAAGAATCGGAGAAACATTTAGTATTTGCGAAGAGAACGTGAACGTTTCCAGAATAAGAAGTGCAATGAAGTGCGATGAGAAGTGCAAGTTGGAGATGATACGTACACTCTAAGAAAAAAAGGAGTAAAACGGGGAGTAATTGCAGTTTCTACTCCCCTAGTCTGCAATTACTCCCCATTTTAGTCCCCTAACCCAACATTTCGTCCCGACATTTACTCCCCATGACTGCAAATTGTCACTAAACTTCGCGAATGGTCTCCTGAATGCGACAGTCTACGTAAATATGTGCCCTTGGTCAATTTGAACGACATAAGGCTGTATAACTCAGACAACGTAGCAATTTTTTAACCACACAGAGTAAGAAACAGTTAGCGCATCTTTCTTCGCAAATTGTGCCCTAGTATGGCGCAAGATTTTATATCACTCGATATATCACGGTTGACGGTTTGCTTCAAAGCATTTTCATGCATGCGCACCAATTATGTACCTGGGACTCTTACAACAGCGCGTGAAATGCGGTCTTCACTCTGTGACATTCATTTACTCCCGTGCATTTACTCCCGAAAGGGACTATTTTTTGTGGCAATGCAATTACTCCCCAAAAGGAGTAAAAGTACTCCTTTTTTTCTTAGAGTGTATAGGAAGGTAAAAGCGGATCACTATGATAATACACTCGATGAAATAATGTTAGGCGAACGATTTTACGGCGATAACATAGGGGAGTGTAGACCATGGTATTTCTTCGTTTGGGTTTCACCGGGTGTACGGCTGTAATTAGATAGAATAAAGAGCCTCGGCACGATTTTGAGCTGCTGCTAATATTTTTTTATGAGAGTGTAAGTGGTCGGATCCCAGACGGTGACACTGCGTATTCCAGTTTAGGGCCAACAAGAGATGTATACAGGTGCAGCTTTAAATTTGTAGGAACGTGATGAAATGAACGCCGAAATAACGCTGTTAAATACATGGATGATGTGGTTTTGCCGCGACAAGTCGGATGATATGTGCACACCAAAGCTATACTTAAATGTTGACAGAGACTGTGTTTATTACTGGAGAGGACGATGAACGACGAGCTCTAGAGAATCTTATGTGTTTACATTTGTTAGCATTAAGTTCCGTTAATCCATGTTTTACACCACTTTTGTATCGAGATTAGATCGGACTGTAGAGTGTTAGTATCGGACGGGCAGATTAGCGCACAGTAAACCTGTCAAGTTACTTCCGTTAACTTTCAGCTTTGCTGTCCCACCATGTAATGTGGTAAACCAATAAACCGAATTGAATTAAATGATACAGTCCTCAGCGTAAAGTCTAATGGGAGGGAGGATATGGGTTGGTAAGTCATTGATGTATATTAGGAAGGGTAGAGGGCTTAAGACTGATCCTTGGGGCACACCGGATGACACAGGAGTTGGTGCTGACGCAGTTTTGTTAATCGAGACGAATTGCGAGCGAACGGAAAACCTCGTCGCGCAACGCACCCAAGCGTAAGTCAACCAATATAAAGTTTTTCTTTTTTTTTTTCCTCCTCAAATCAAGTGAAATCAATAAGTACATAGGCATAACCATATACGCGAGCTTCTGTTCTTGTTTATGACAACATTTCACCTACATAAAAGCAGGGTTCGCCGAATGGACCCAGTTTAAAAAAAACCACCCGGGTTTTTTGGGTCCACCCGGGCTGAAAAACCCAATAAAGCCCACACGCGGGTGAAATACAGAAACGAAGGAAAAAAAAAAAGAAAAGAAGGAAAACGTTTTATCTCCCTTCGCGTATCGAGAAATATGAGGTGGTGAAGGTGGTGAGGTGATATGGTGAAACTCGCTGTCTCCGGGATTTGCCTCTTCGTTGCTATGCAAGCGTGCGCTTTATCGCGTGCAGTCGTTCCATAACCTACATTGATGGTATTTTTTTTCTAACCGTTGTCGAGGGGACGACTGCTTCGGAGGTTACTTTACCGTAAATTCTACAGCGGCAAACAATTATTTCTCCCAGAAACATGAAAAATAGGTGGAGAAGGGCTGTTGCGTGTCATATGCAGCAGTTCGAAAAAAAAATCCCAGCACCCGAAAAACCCACCCGAAAAACCCGAAAAAACCCACTGGGGCGGGCTTTTTAAAAAAAAACCGGGTTTTTCCGAACCCTGCATAAAAGAGAAATCAAGGAATTTAAAGTTATCGGTTGCTACGAAACATGATACACAAAAAAAGTTAAAACATCTTTCACTTTTACGGTTACTATTATCCGCATTATTAGAGATCTGATCCCCATTATCTTCGCAGACCGGAGCGCAGACGATGTTATCTGAGTCCCCGATCCCGGACTCTTTTGTTGCCAGGCTACAATAGCCGGTTGCCAGGCTGAAGAAAACAAATCGCCTCAGAAAAACACGTATTACGATCCGTCCAGCTATTTTTCCAAAGCATTTTCATCCCGTCCTTCTCACTTTTTATCACCACTAACCTTCTTTACAAGAAGAAAAAGTGCAAAGTAGATTAAGAGCTATCGTATGCGAAGACAAAAAAAAAACAAAAAAAAAAAACGTGTGTGGTTATTTTTAATGAGAAATCCCAGCAGCGGCTCAGGCGCGAAAAAAATTAAATATCTTCTTCTCCCGCTGCGAGTTGGGATTAATATTAAACGTGTAACGTCTGACGTTGGTTTCCACGACGAGTGAAGAAAAATAAAGACGTCAGTATAAGTAGCGGATAACGAGTTTTCTTCTTCTTTATTTATTTTTAAACTGAACGAGTCCTGCAAGGAAGAATTCATTATGCAACACGGGAACTCGAGATAGATCAATTTGAGTTAAGAATTTAAGCCGAGGCGCGAGCTAGACGCGTTCCTCTTTCTGCTTTACTTTTCTTAAGGCAATAAGGAAAAAAACAAGTTTTGATCCCTCCTAATAAAGTTCGGATTACGTGTCTTAACAAGTAATGCCGTTGTCTACAATCGTTAAATGCAGGAGCGGAATCTGGTAGTCTGCTAGTCGAAATGGCGCCCTTGTGTCCAAGCGGAAAGAGGGAATGGGGGAAATTTTGATTGTTTTTTTTTTGTAAGTCTATTAAACGATAACCTTATATAGGGCCAACCACAACAACCACGTATAGGTCCGTCAGTACACTTTATAGAGCCACGTCACCTGTCACGTGCCAACCACCACGTGACAACGAAAGTTTAGTAGCATTTTCAAAAGTGCAGTAGAGCTGCCTCATTAAAAAGTGTTCGGGACCATGCCCAACGATGCCGCGAATATTTTTTAAATGTTTTTACGACTACTTACTGCGAGTGCAACGTCCCCACGAAAAACAAATACGAGGGTACCGTACGAGGGCAGAGAGAGGGGACAGCGGACGTTTTATCCTTACGGCAGTCGCGGCTGGATTCCTTCGTTGTACCCCTCCCCTGGCCTATAGTTCGAAGGCGACTGTCTCTCCTTATACCCTTTTCCCTCTCCCCACTCCTCCACTTCCCCTTTTGGTGCAGTATTTACGTAAGGCAGGTTTCGCCCACATTCCCTTTCCCTTTTGCTTTCACGTCACGTCACGCGCTATGATGAGCCGATTCACGAAGGACACGTGCTGACCATTCACGTATCGCTCAGGTAGCCTCTGGAGTGCACAATATCCTTCAGGGTACACAGTCCTTCAAGTCTGCTACACCCGTGTGCAGCCCGAGAAGGTCACGACATATAGTTAGGGCCTGACTTTTTAGGGTTAAACCCGTATCCGCCCGATATTTACCCCCCGAACGAAATCTGTAAAATTCGGGTTTAACCCGAATCTACCCGAAAACATCCGGGTCGCGTGGCACACTCATAAGCGTGCGTTAAAATAAAGTTTGATAACGTTGCTAAACATTAGTTCCATGTTAAGACAAATTTTTAGTAAAAAAAAAATCACCCGAATACACCCGAATTCCTGACGACAGAATATGCCCTAACGGGAGTTAACCCGAATACACCCGAATTTTCGAATGAAAAATAGCACCCGATATTTACCCCCGAATTTGGCCAAAAATAAAACCCGAAAAAGTCAGGCCCTACATATAGTACATCAACCGAATCACAGAGCCATCAGGTGGCGCCTATATGCCTGCCATAGTTTCGGTGTCGGCAAACCCCTTGTCGCTATTCCAGCCAATTGGAACAAAACAAAGGTAGGGTGGGGGCTTAAACGTGTTGTTCGTAGGTTGAGCACGACAGTAGGTGCACGTGGCACACGTCGTCATAGTCATACTCGCAGCAGTAGCTTCCTTAGAATATTCTCGATGTTCTCAGAATATCGACAGCGCTCGCAACTTGCGCCATCCACGGAGCCCATTTTCAGCCGCACCATCAAGAACACCTAATACCGACCAAACGCGCCAACCAATCATCGTGGAGGAAGAAAAATGTGAACTTACCGTCGTGCTCTCATTGGCCAGCACGTAGTATCCAGCATACTCTCCATTACGATCCAACAACCAATGAGCAGCCCACGCATGCTGATCACTCGTCACAGAGGGGTTGATGTCCAACACAAGGGTCAAGCCCTCCCGATGCACTGCTTGCACCAAATCGTCAAAGTCCGACATGTGTCCCAGATGGGGGTCCACATTGTCAAAGTCAATGATGTGCTCGTACTCCAGCGGATAGTCCAACGCACTGAACACAGAGGACAGCCTCAGCGTCGACACTTTCAGTCTCTTGACGTAGTCCAGACGCGACGCCAAACCCTTGAAGTCGCCGAAGCCGTCGTGGTCGGAGTCGACGAACGAGGCCGTAAAGACCTCGTACATAACGCTGCCCTGCCACCAGGAGCGCTGCGGGTCGCAAGATGGCGGCCGTGAGAGGAGCACGCCGACGATGACGCAAAGAATGCCGACCAATGAGCTGATGCAGAGGCATAAGCAGCCCATGCGGATGACGGGCCAGTTCCAGTGGACGAATAGGGGTGCGCAGCATTCTCGATGGAGCTGCTTTGTCCTGCAGAAATGGATGCAATTAATAATTTAATAATTGGGGGTTTACGTCGCGAGACAACTGAGATCATGAGCGACGCCGCAGCGGTCGGTCTGTGGATTGCTTTTGCCCACCTGAGGGTTCTTTAACGTGCGATGAAAGCTCATCACACGGCACCCCGTATTTAACGTCCCTCGCGGAAGACGGCGTGTCTAAGCAACTTGTACCCTGCCACCAAGTTATGCGGGTTCGAACCCGCGATCTCGGGATCAGAAGGCGAACACGCTACCGACTGAGCCACCGAGGCCGGTGCAGAAATGGATGTGGAGGGAAATTAGGTGTCATGAGGGACAGGTACCCCATTATGGACGGACGGACGGACGGACGGACAGACGTTTCTCTCGCAACACTCCTTGGCCCTGCGCAGCGAGCTAGCCAATGGAGAGTCGCGAAAGCGGTACTCCGCTTTCTGCGTGATACGAGCCTCCTGGGATCCCTGTGAGCCGAGTGTCTTTTTCATTTCTTTATTTATATATTTGTCTTTTTGTTATTTCTCATTCTTTCTCGCTTATATGTTTTTCCTTTTTTTTAGGGAAGAGCAAGCCGGCGTGCTGCATGGTTGACCTTTCCCCTTTCTTTTTTTTTTTTTTTTGTTTCTGCCAATAAATCCCCCCCCCCCCCCCCCTGTCGCACTATTACGGACCCATTATGGCAAATAAAGTTTTGCGACGGATATTCCGATGAATATTGGGAATATGAATAATATGAATGTTAGGGTGTTATAAAGGACATTCGATACGGAAATGACACATAAGGAATGAGCGACATTACATTATGACAGGAGGAATATTGGCTGGGGAAGGAAAATGGTAATGGTAATGCCCAACAGGGAGTTAATACTTACGGGTAATGACGTTACGAAATGTAGGAAAACATAATCTTCTGACAAGCACGCGCGACAAGGGGAATTAGATACTACGGCGGATACTGGATACAAGAACATTATCTTATGGAGGATACTGGGGAGGGAAATAATACACTACGGGGAGTATTTGATAGGGAAAAAATAATAATTTTCACCGAATACTCTTGTCGTCGCCACTACTTCGGTGTTGCCTTTTAAAGGCACATCGTAGAAATGTAAAACAAGAAAAACAAAAAGAAAACGTCCGGACTGATGTGCGAAGTGTATGACAAATTCTGCTCAGAACACAGAAGAACGAACACACTGTCTGTAGACCTTAAACACCAAACGGGTAGAATAGGTGCACATACGTGTGTATTCTCACACATTCTTCTCACATAAACCGAAAAAGGGAATACCTCATAATCAATCCAGGCGAAACACGGAATGCAGTATCAAACAGTCGGTTCTTCAGGAACGATAGTACCCAATACCGGTTTGATATTTTGAAACATCCAATTATTTATCCGATATTTGACCTCTATATAAGCTATGAAATTAGGAAACCTAAGCTGGTTTGCGTCGATCAGTTACTTTTGTCTCGGTAGACATCAAAAACGTCATCCAACGTTTCTGCAATGCCGGCTTAAACGAACTGCGCAACGTGCAAGCCAAGAAGGCGCACAAAAATCTTTCAAAATATAGACATATATAACATATGTGTATATGTATATAAATATGTGTGTGTGTATATATACAGGGTGTCCCAGAAAACGTGTCATTGAATTATAATAAAAAAACTACACCACCTAGAGTCATGCGGTCAATGGCATCTGTTCTTACTGGGTTTTTGCCACCTCCTCATGTGAATGTCGTGTAACGTAAGTTTAATTATGTAAATTTTTGCGAGCTTAAGTCGGAAATTTGCCTAGTAAAGGTCACTTTTTTACCCCACCAATGTGAAGAGCGTGTCTAATTTAGTCAAATTAATGATAATTGACAGGGATATTCAGGAGCTATCCCATCGGAGAAAATAGCCGAACATCATGCTCTACGGAGGTCGCACAGAATAGCGCACGATGAATTTTTCGGCGCAATCTTTGTCAGTCCCACGAAAGGAGGTTGGAAACCCAGCCCTCCCCGACATCGCAGAAACAAATAAAACAGGCACGGCTTTATCACGTCCGACTTTCGATGGGATAATGCTTTCCCTCTCCTAATTTTAGGAGCGATTGCGCTCAAAAAGTCATCGCGCGCTATGGTCCGGTGCTCCGAAAAGCATGATATTCGGCTATTTTTTCCGATGGGATAGCTCGTGAATATCACTGTGAATTATCATGAATTTGAGTGAATTCAGCACGCTCTTCATATTGGTGGGGCAAAAAAGTGACCTTTACTTGGCAAATTTCCGAGTTCAGTTCGCAAATATTTACATAATTAAACTTGCAGTACATGACATTCACATTAGGAGGTGGCAAAAACCTAATAAGAACAAATGCTGTTGACCGCATGATTCTAAGTGGCGTAGTTTTTTGATTATAATTCAATGACACGTTTTCTGGGACACCCTGTACATACATATTTTGTGTGTGTGTGTGTGTGATTTTTCTTTTTTGTTTTTGGTGAGCTTTTCTTTTTTTTTTTGAAGAGTAGCAAGCCAAATATTGGCTGACCTCTCTCAACACTTAAAAACAACAACAACGACAACATACATATATACAGTCAAACTCCTTTACAACGAAACTCAAGGGACAGCAAAAAAAAAAAAATTGCAGTAAAGGTATTTTCGTTAAAAAGGCTGTCAATTATTGGACCTATAGGGCTCCAGCGGGACCGCAAAAAAATTTGCTGTAGTGGTATTTTCGTTAAAAAGGTGTTCGCTATAAAGGAGTTTGACTGTATAACAAACAAATATAAACATTCGTGCACACCAAACCAACTATCGATCCCCCCCCCCCCCGAGACAAACATAAAGGGCATACACCCTCCGCGATACCTTACACCAAGTATCTCTCTCCCAGAAAGAACTCACCCGCTCTTTCTATTGGGACTCCTGTCCAAGTTGGGACTATCCAAGAGAGCAGTTGTACTTCCGGGGTCTATGAGATCTCCGGTGTCTTGCGATACCACCTTAGCCGGGTCGAACATCCGATGGCTTCCGTAGGGTGCGCGCTCGGAGGGAAATATGGTTCCGGCAACCACATCCGGCGTCTTGGCTACGTTGCTGAGAACAAAGAGATCGCCGTTCGTGGCGCTGCCAGCCGAGCTCTGGCGTTGAGAGTAGCGCTTCGACTTCGGATGGTAACCTATCTGGAAGATGACGTTCTGAGGAAACATGTTTGGCCGATGATCCTGTTCCTCTTCATCCGGGTCCATTATACGGCATCTGTAAACACGGAACATATTTCGTTTAGGCTCCTACGTCCCGCAACGGTTATCACGGAACAACGTGTTTTCATGACACTTGTTCATCACACTCCAGCTGATAATCGCCGCACAGAACTCGTGGAGCATGCGATAAAAAACCAGCACACATTCAATTTCGACAATGTCACCACTCTGGCACGTGTGACAAAGATGGGGAGTGCGAAGATTCCTTGAGTCATGGCACATACACCATGAGAAGAATTCCTGTAACAACCACAAGGGGCCACTGCCAGATTTATATAAGACCTAAGGACTCGCGCGCTGTTGTTTCTTTGCTGATGATGAGGTCTGCATAGACGTCGAAACGTCCAGACAAATTTTGTTACTTTGTTTGTTATGTAAGCCAGTGCTATCCTTCATTTTATCACACTTGTGCCCGTTACTCGAAAAAAATTAATTGATTACCGTTACCGCTACTTCTATGCAAAATGTAATTGATTACCGTTACCAATTACTCGACTCCAAATGTAATTGAGTAACGAGTAGAAAAGTAACGCGTTACTCCTGCCGTTACTCTGCATTCGCGCGAATTATACCAGTCTTTTGTGTGCCTCAGAAAAGAAAGACAAAAAGAAGAAAAAAGTTCAACTGCTGAAATAACCCGAAAAACAAGAACGCGTAGGACAGGTAGATTTGTACGTCTACTGTATTTATCGCCCGGGATGACGTTGACCCGATTGTGGAAGAACATAACGTGGAGCTTCCCCATGACTCACTAAACCCCCAAAAGCTTCAGGTACCACCACACTGGTGTAGGAAGAGATTAGGGAGAGGGACCATGAAATGTCATAACTTTATTTACAATGACCTCCGCTTGCTACAGTATAGAACGGGACAACAAAGGCTGCCGGCACGAGGTGCTTGACGTTGGGCAGAACACCTGAAAGATAAGTTAATCTCTGCCGGAGAAGTAATCAATTACTCAGTAATCGATTACTCCGAAAGTAAGTGATTACTCGAAAAATTACTTTGACAGTAAAGTAACTGATTACCCGAAAACTTACTCAAAAAGTAATTGATTACAAGTAACGCGTTACGCACAAGTCTGGCTTGAATGAATTCCTGTATGAATTCATTAATGAATACATTCAGGGTGGCAAACGAAAGCTAAAACAACGTGCATGATTTCTTACGACACTTCTTGAAATTTGAAATTCCAGAAAAGAAATTTCAGCCGGGACTGAAAACGACTTTTACCGAACACAGTAACGTTACGTCGTTCGCTAAAACGTTCGAAAAGTGATACGTAATGTAGCCTAATGACGTGCTGTTTGTTTTCCCGCCAAGCACAGGAGCGCTACAGTGAAGCGTACGCAACATCCACGTTCTCACTCCATCCGGTCTTGATAGCAGAATGTCTGTGAGCAGGGAGAGTCAAGTCCGAATGGAAATGTAGCACAATAAAAAAACCAACACGTATGTATTAAAATTTGGAAGGTTCAGTGTTGTTGCCTTTTTTTCTATTGTGCTTTATCGGGTCTTGCAGAGATACTGTCTCATACATATAATAAACTTTTAAAAAATTAAAAAACGAGGCACCCGGGGTTTTGCCGTGCCAAGCATCCAGCATCTCATCCCAGTGGATAGTTTCGCATCCACGCTGCTGATTACGGAAGGGATACGATGCAGATATGTACGCGTTTATTGAATATAGTATTCAGATCAAGATGCAGTAGGATCAAGATGACGGATATATCTCGAAGGAAACGCAATTCCTTCGACCTGCACAACAGTGCCACGGAGAGGTTGTAAGAGAGAGAGAAAGAGAGACAGCAACGCCTGGTTGAAATGGATCGACCAGAATGTCCCATTGAATTTGTTCCGTTGCCTAAACTCTCTCCCCCTCCTTTTTTTTCTAGCCTCCTAGTATAATAGCTTCTTTGAATGCCCTCCGTTGTCGCGCGTTGCCTAATTCAATCGTACGTCACATCGTACGAAGCGATTTTTTCGATTTTTTATTACGGTGGCAGGTCGATCGCCCGCGTTGGCAGGTGCTGGCGGCACGAGAACCGCGGACAGGGTGGGTTGCACAGAAGACTCCGTTTGCCTTTTTGGGGAGTGCACAGAGGAAGACAAAGTTTTCGCCCATGCTATGGTTGTTCCCACCCAATAGACGATTTTCAAAAGATGCGCGCGCCACCAAGCGCGCGGCGCAAAGCAGCATGGGAACTTTGAGGGACACTGCTCCGACGTCTGCTTCGGTTATGGTTTACCCGGCTGACGCTGTTGCTGCGCACACCTGGAATGTTGTTGTTCTTCTTCTACCTCCGCCCCTGGCCCTCGCGTGATGCTCTAAGGCGCTCTAAGTTCCCATGAGCCCTTGCGTGCCACAGGTGGCGCTGCATTTAAAAAAAAAAAAAAAGGTTTATATAAAGGCAAGTTTTCGCTTGTCCCATCCTACAGTTGGCAATACAAGGTTTATTCTGGAACAGAAATTTGCGGGTGTTTCAAGGACTTCTTTGAGGTTCAGTCGTAATTTTGCCTGGGATGTAAAGCACAGTTTACGGACAGGACTTCAATATCTTACAGAAATATTAACAAGCAACGGGTATCACAAGACAATCTTTCACTGTTTACAAGCAGAAGGCACAATCGGAAGCTGTCTAGGCTTCCCAGCGCCCTTATTCCGCTTAACCCTTAACCCCTTAACCTTAACCCCTTAACTTCTTAGCCCCCCTCACCCCCCTCCATTGGCGGAGTAGGGACAAAAAATTTGCTCCAAGGAGCAATACTTTTTGACCCAGCGATTACCTGAGCGGAACACGATCGAGAAGAAGAGGCATGCGCGCGATAAATGAGGCCGTGATGTTCCAGCCTTCATTTCTTTTTCTTTTTACTCGTGTGTGTGCGCGTCTCTTGAACGGTGTAAACACTGCGCGTCCCGCTGTGTGTGATTATATTGTGCGATTTCGAACGAAGCGTTTTGCTGAACCCCACGTTGCCGAAGCAAACCTGAGAAAGCAGGCTGGTCACGCGCCATTGCGCGCACAGCGCGCATCGTACGCTGAATGCGAGAATTCCATTGAGAAGGCAAACCCATGCCACCCCGCCACGCGGAGCATGCACGAAACACCAACCGGTACGGGGCCAAAATTGCTCTCCCGACGGAATTCGCTGTTAGAGATCATACGATATAGGAAGGAAGGCTAATGAACGCAACAGATGGCGCTGTTCGTTTCTCGCTCTACTGGTCTCCGCCACTGGTTACTATGGCATCGAGGTTTTAAAACTATAGGCAACGAGATTTGGCCGAGGCAGACCACACTTAGGGACGACACAAACATGTAAGCCTCATACGCCCGGAATCATCGAATGCAACAACTCAGGGAAAAGAGGCGCTGACGCCAGGAATCGAACCTCAGACTCAGAAGACCCAGGTTCGATTCCTGGCGTCAGCGCCTCTTTTTCCTGAGTTGTTGCATTTTAAAACTATAGGGTTCTGACCCAAGCTAGATACGCCGAGTTTGCGATGCAGCTCCACGAGAGCAATAAAAAGAGGTTCAAAATCGAGGGTTGTCGAGGACCGCGGAAAATTTCAGGGTTTTCCCGGCCCTGAAGACAGCAGCATTTTCCGAGGGTTTCAAGGACCAGTGAGAAACATGCCACGCGTACAAAGTGTCCTGTCTCCTGTGGCACACTGCCAGTGTACTGGAAGGAGTCAGAGCTAGGCCTTTCTCCATTTCGTGCCATGGGCGTTACAATATATGTATGTTTTCCCTGTAAGCCGCCAGGGTTTCCTCGCGCTCGCGCTACAGCTACTGAGGGAGTCTTTCACTGCACTATTAAACAGTTGGCCGCGTCGACCAGTTAAGTAGAACTCATGTGCGGCAAAAATATGTCCGAAACCGCGTACGTTAACCAAACACCCATCCGCAATATGCGATATGCTACAGTTATGCCATGTCCCGTAGGCTCATAGCAGACGCGATCTGTGGCGAGCATCGTATTTCAGTCTTCCACCAGGGGTCTCTGTGACGGCCGTGCCTCGTCAACAGCCATCAACACGTTGTCAACACGCGTAGGAACATATCAAGCATTCTTCGAAATGGGGTGCCCTGCTTGTATCGGCAGAACGCTCGCTACGGACTATATTACAAAGGTTCTGCGAGTCGGACATTCAGGAGTCCTTAACTTCTTCCTTTGACAAACAAGCCCCTTCCTGCGGTGCCGATGACAGCTATCAATGGTATCGTTGCGCTGCATTTTCGCGGTAATTTAATAAATCATAGTTTAAAAACGACAGTAATGCGGCTGACGTTAGTAGACAGGTTCAAGATTTAACATTGCTGATCATAAAACTGAACGCGGAGACAAACAATTTCTATTGAAGCCTGGATACCCCTTGCATAATACTCGGCAATCGATGTAAAATAATGATAAATGCATCATTGTATCTCGTTATTGTATACCCACTAGTTTTGTATTTAAGCCCGTACAGCCCGTATTTATTTATTTCTTAATTTTCTTTATTTTTATTTCTTATTCCTTCCTATTTCTTTCTTTCTTTAATTCTTTTCTTTTCTATTTATTTATTTCTTATTTCTTTATTTACATTTCTATATTCTATCTTTATTTCTATTTTCTTTCTTTCTTTCTTTATTTATTTCCGGAATAGCAAGCCGACGTCCCGTTTGGCTGACCTGTCCTCCGTTTTTTTTTCTTTTCGTCTAATAAATATATCCCCCCCCCCCCCCCCGTACAGCAAGTAAACTTCTGTTAGCTGAGAGTCAGCAGTCTGCCATTTCTTTTTATCATTATGTTCTGCTAACTACTACTCCCCATTTCGACGCTCGACGTAAAACAAAAAACGCGCATAATGTTTACACAAAGATACAAAGTTACTCCCAGCGCCGACACCTAAGGATATTCTAAAAGAAAAGGCAAACAAAACAAGATACAGAGTGCGGCCAAATGCGTAATACATAATCCAGCATCCAGCTGCTGTCCTTGAGCCAAATGCGCCGCTATCCTTTCCGTTTTACATAATGTATGGCTGCATCATTATGACACCATCGCTTCCAATCGCAAGTCCAAAGGGAACACTGCATTCATTATTTAGCTCCTGCCTTAAAGTCGGCTTTGGCTCGACTTCATTAATGATGCAGTGAAGCACGCTTGCCGGTTAGCACAAAGCAGACGGTAGACGCCAGAATTAGAAGGCAAAAAGAGCAAGGAAAAAGCACTCTCAGACAAAAAAGAAGCGCTCGCATATATTGACGCACGTGAATAGATGCGCTACTAGCGCACTAAAATACTGCAACTCACGAAAGATACCCGGTAGATATAGAAGAATTGTACTAGCAGACGACACGGAAGCAGACGATAATCGTGATGTCTATGACGCGAGGCATTTTCGCTCGCCGTGAGTTCATCGGTAGCGTGTTAGACGCCGGTTTGCGATGACGTTCTGTGTTTGTTAAGTTAATGTTCAACGGTTACTATTGAGGAGGAATGGCGTGACTTGCTTGGCCACGGTTGATTGAACTGGATTGGAAGTGGATTTCGCTGGATTCCTGTGAGTTGAATTTTGTAACGGACAATTAGTGAACGGGGCAAGAGTACTTACCAGAGGCTAGTGAACAGTGCTAGGCAAAGTGTAATGACTAGCCACAATACATATGAACGCAAGCGTTATGTATGTGACCTGTGTTTGCGACTGAAAATTCCAATAGACAGCCTAATAAATCGCACATGTAGTATTTCAAACGGGTTACTTTACGCCGTTTGCCGCAGGCATACTTCAGTATAACGGTAGATTACGAATAGCTAAGTTAGTACTCTCAATCACTACTAATAACTGACAACTTTCTCTCTATTCTTTTTCACCCTCTGTTCATATGTTATTCATACTAAAACAAAGTTAAACAAGTGACGCAACAACAAAACAAAAACAGACGTTTACATTCAACGAGTAACGTAGTATATTTAATTTCCGAGTCACAGCTCCATACCGTGGCCTTCGATTGCAACCGATAACCCTAAACATTCGTTCGAAATATTCCAGCCCAATGCCTGTCATTTCTTGCAGCCACGGGGAAGCACTCTGTTTAGATTAGATTCCACCCTCCTTCGTGCACTCAAACTGTCTGCTCTTTCTCGCAAAAAACATTCCGAGCTGTCGCGGCCACCACTCGCCGTTCTTTCTTTTGAAACCGAAACTGAAAGTAAAGCAATTAAAAAAAAAACGCAGTAGCAGACGGATTAAGCCGCTCAACTCCAGCCGCGTTAAAACACCGTTTATTTATTCATGTCGTCGATGTTTTCTTTTTATCCGCGACTAAACGTTCAAGACCACTTTCGAACCTGCACACGGTTAATTTTCTTAGTCAAAATGGCAGACGATGGCGTCGTTGATGATAACGGATGACTTCTGTTACAATAAAAGACAATCGTGACTTTATCTGGCGTGTGTTCAATACCAGACGATGTTGAAAGAAAGAGAAGCATGTTTAGCAGACGACGTCGGATTATCGTGTGGCTTCGTTGTAACAGACGACATTTTAATTGGTCCACGGGGAGTCGGGTGGGACACGATGGATTGCTACAGCGAGAACAACGTGGGCTGGGAGTTTTAGGACCGAGGATACCCGAATAGTAACAGTAAGTTTCGCTTAACTGGCAGACCGGAAAAGAGTGTGCTAGCTCTAGAATTTTTTTTTTTTTTTTTTTGCAGACGACATTTCTGTAACAGATGGCTCTGAACAGCCAGAAGATTTATTGCAAGATGTTATACTGGATGGTTTATAATAAAAAGTACCGAAATGATAGTTTTTTTTTCTTTAGTACTCGAACAATAACTTTGCTAGAATAAAATGTCTCATAATAAATGGCATATCAAGGAAATCAGAAACGCAGACGAAAGCACTAACGCCCGCTGCTTTTCTATAATCGCTCGGGGGTTGTTGGCCTCACGCTATGTGTAGATCTAAGTTCTTTTTTTTTTTTTCGCTATACCATCATTAACAGCACGCTGTCATGCTTGACAGAACGCGAGGTAACACGGTTTATCTTACAGCCCAATGCACACGCATAAGCCCAGTTAACTGTGACACTCGAACGGAGTGTGAGAGCACGCATGATTTAGCAGACGACACTTTCATAGCAGACACCTTTGCCTCAGCAGACTATCTTTGTTATAGCCAGGCGTAATGAGATACCTAAACACATTTATGACACCATATTTGCTTGCCTTACCTCACCAACAGCATGATTGAAATAATTCACGCAGACGACAGCATAACGTGCGACACAACGCGACGTGACATGGCTCATGTGATAGCAGACGACGTGTGCACGGCCACCGCGTCGTCTGCGTGTGTGATAGGATAGCAGACGATGGCGCGTACAGGGCCGGCCGCAAAGCAGCGAACCCGCATTAAAAGCTTAACGCGCCGCTCATGCGGCAGAGCGCTATCGACCCGCTAGCGTCTTATCTGCATCCTTGCATCGACGCTAACAGCGTTCAAAAATGATCCCAAATGGTCTCCGGGGTATTGTACGCGCGGCCTTCCGCCGACTGCGAAAAGATAGATGGAAGCCTTAATTAGGGAAGTTTTGCATACAGCGAAGGAAGGAAAGTTTTCGCGAGTTGTGGATAACGCCTTCGCAGGTATCCTTTGCGGGGCTATATGTTTTACGTGCCATTACGTACTATCTATGAGATGGTATACGGTCAAGTTCAGTTTGGTCTGGCTTCACTTATTAGTGTCCCGCTCCTATCCGGAGAAGAAATATGGGGAAAGATGTCGCTACGCGCAATTCTTCGTTCATTTACACGGCTTCAGTTTCCGTATCCGGACAAAAATTTCCCGGAACCGCCGACGAAAAGACTCAACAACAGCCTTCAGTTACCCGGTACAGCTCCCGTCAAAGTTAATAATGATACTGGGGAAAAAATGTGGTCTCCTTCTCGAGCTTCATTACAGCAACCCTTGTACCAATGTACCCATGTACAGCTCGCGTCAAAGTTAACTTTAACACCGCTCCAGCTGCGAAGAGGAAAGACAGCCACACCCTGCAGCGCCTATAGTAGAAGACAGCGTTTTCGTAACGATAGTCACCCCTCTAACTGGAATGATATATGACCCAAAACATCCTCCGCCGTTATTTCTTCTAAGCACCAGCAGGGACCGCAGGCCGGCATGACGCTCCACTTAACTCCGATGCGAGCTGTACGACACAATGAACAGGTCAGTGCGCTGCAGATGCTCCACTGAGTGATGAGAACTGTTCAATTCGGCGTTTTGTAATGCGAAAAACTAAGATCGATAGCACAGCTCTGTCAATAGACCTCCCCCTGTTTGTAAACAAATGACAGCGCCACCAATTTGGTAGACTTGAACTACGCCTCACCTCACTTCCAACACGGTCGATCAACATCACCACGCAGCACCACTGCCCGGACTGTATCGCATCTCTACATCGGGTCTTCCAAAGAGCTTGTTCCGCTATCCGTGTATTCACACTTGCGACATTCCCCCGAAAACCGAAGAGCTGTCGCGTGAGTTGTCACGTGAGCTGACACGCTCAACGTCGTGTCTTCACGTACACTGCTAACCGTGGGAAATATCCTGCTACACAGCCACAAGATATTCCGTAGCAGACGACAGGAAAACACGCTGACGGTGTCGTCTGCTAAGTGTCGTCTGCTAAATGCGCAGTACGCCGCTCCCGATATCCCGCACCGTGTGAATGCTCCACATAACACGAGACGGAACTTGGGCTCTGTAAGCAGTGTTTTCGCTTTTTCTTCCAATAGAATATTCCGTAAGGACGTCACTCGTGTGAATACACGGTATCGCTGTGAACAGAACCCGAAGCTTGCCTTCCGTTGTACCATATGATCCTGTTTGGAGTCCAGCAGGGAGGCGTAAGCGGTACTTGCAAGACGGTACAACACCATATCCTGCGCGTCACAAGGCATTCGTGAAAAACATGTACTGCGGTTTCTTCCTTTCCGCATCGCGCGCAGGTGGACGTTCGAGAAACTCCACAATGGCTGAGAAGATCTCGCGTTGGAAGCGCCCCCAAGCAGTACGTCATCGTAGATCTTGAACAGAACTTGGTGGCTACAGAGGCGCGACGGCGCCCCAACGGAATCCAACGCGGGGTTCATCTTGGATGTGAGCCATAACAGGCGCCTCTGATATTTTGGTTGGAGGTGTTTCTCTAGTATCGACGTTTTCTAGCCGTTATATCGTCGAGTAGTGATCCAGGACAACAGCGTAGTGAGCAGTCGGCGTTTTAGCAGTGATGTTGAAGGAAGTTTGAGGTAAGACACCTCTGCTGAGGGAGCGCATACAGTACAACATAAGTCCGCCGCATGATCAGGCACATTCGCGATACGTAACACGTGTCGCAGCGTTGTGGTTTTCGCTACGGTATCTACTTCGGGGCAGGTCCCATCCACCCCGTGAAATTGGGCAATGAAGATATTGACTTGCGATGTAGTGTGCCTTACCACTCCAGGAGGACAAGGCCAGTATTTAATGACAGTGAACGGGTGCTAACTCGAGAAATGAGGAAAATGTATTTATAGTGCACGGCTGATATTTACAGGATGCAGAGAGACTACTTACAAGATATCTACGAGTGTGGTGTGTATTGTCATCAAGCAGGAGAGCCACCTATGGAGGTAGTCGTCTTTGGACAGACACTAACTTCATGTTTACAACCACGACAATCCTACAAGCTAGACAACAACACTCTTTAGGAGAGTTAAGAGGGGGTTACTGTGTATTGGCATCAAAATGGAATGCCGACCACAGGTGCCGGTGTTATAGGCGATGCTGCCACGACGACTGTTTGATAGGCCTCCCGTAGGAGCCGGGTTATGTATTGGCACAGAGGCGGAAGTCCAGCCACATGGACGGGCTCCCATATAACTGTCTCAACAAACACATGTATTGGCATAGAAGAGGGAATGCGCCGGAAATGGAAAAATCAGCTGAAAACGTCTTAGATCGTCAAAACAGTGCTAAATAGCGTTTTTAGAGCGATTGGCGACGTGGAGAATACGAATATTCAAGGAACTTCATCCAGGAAGTTTGATTGTAGATAGCCATTTGTGTGTTCCTAAGTGATCTGGAGTAGCCGGCTCTCGTAAAGAGTGCCTATTTCTCCATTTTTTTTTTCTTTTCTAGTCAACTCAACTCAACTCAGGAAGTCCAGTCACATGGACTGGCTCCCATATAACTGTCTCAACAAACTAGGACTAAAACTAGAGCTAGTGCGATACAAACTCCTGCCTGTGAAATCACATCACTTTAGGGATTGCTGGTCGTGCTTGTCGTCGCCATGCAACAGACCAAGACTGTGGAGAGAGGTGCCTACGGTATAAAGGCACGAAGGAAAGTAACGCCTAGTAGTGGGCGACGTACCTTCCAGAGCACAGACGAAATTAGCCAGCATCTTCCGAACTCCACAGCACCAAGGACTGCTCTCTCCCTGTGTAGGACTCTGCGCATACCCGATCGAACGAGGCTTAGAACGTCCGACAGCCCCCGAGCGCGACCACTGTGTACCGCTATGCAGCGCGCTATCCACACTTGGTAGTTTATGTCTACGGTTAAAAGAATAATCTGCCGTCTACACGACACGCAGTGTCTTCTGCTGTTTTTCCCCACAAATAAAACTTGCGCCAACGCTGCATAATCGACAACCTTCGTCAGGTGTATGGATAACAAACCAAAGTGCGACACGAAACACCACTAAGGGCTCGGGAGGTCATTAAGATCATCGCCATACAATTATAACGGTGTGAGCAAGAATGAAGTCAAATTATAGTAAGTTGATAAGCAAATGTATTTAAAAAGTAGTAAAAGTAGCAGTAGTAGTAGTAGTAAAAGTAGTAAAATAATAGTAAAATGGTGCGGCCGTACTAGAAGTATTGAGAGATGGTAGTTTATCTCTAAAGCTAAAAAAATAAACTGCCGTCTATCCAGGATAGGAACGGGTGCTTGAAAGAGCGTCTGAATGGTGCTCCAGCGATCCTGTGGAACTCCATACAGCTCCTCAATCCTGTGCCACAAAACGTCAGGAACGAGACACCCGTGAAAAGCGTGCTGCGCAGTTTCATGGCCAGAGCGGAAACGACAGGGAGGAGAGGTGAGACCACAGCGATACAAACGACCCCTGAGTGGCAGGACATCGCGCGCAAGTCCCCATTGCACACTTGCACGACGACAGTCCAACCATCCTGCTGTTGCGTAGCGCCACGCCATCTGACGATCTGACGTGAAACAAACAGCCCCGGTGCACCAGTAGGTGCCGGAAGTGAGCCCAGCAGGGACACATAGAACCGCCTCACTGACCATGTAGAAAGATCAGCGTCCACGTGGCTCTCGCGGAGGCGACGGACTGATGACACGTACTCTTTTAAGTGGGGAGCCGTAAAATCTGAGCGCGGTCTGTTCTGTAAAAAGGAACAAAAGAAACGAATCTCCGGGTCAAGAAGGTAGTGCAAAACGTCGTGCTCAGGATGGTTAGGCTGACTGGGGGCGTAAAAAATTGCCCTTATATACTTAAAGCAAGACATTTCACATTTACATGTGGCACTCGCAAGCCACCAACCTCCCGCGACTGGTACAGACGCGCGAGTGACACCCATTCCACACTGTGACCCCATACGAACTGAAAAGCTACACAGCTCACAGTAAAAAAGATCTGGCAACAAACTCAACAGACTGTGTGAGGGATTTTTGTTGTTGTTGTTGTTGACTGATTAGATAAGTCACAGAATTAGTGAGCCCGTCTTCCTTATCGTTTTAGCCTACCATTATCCTAAATTTACTGATTCGCTTTATTTCCCCCAACAAAGTCAACTGCTGAGGCCAGTTCTAAAACTCTGCCCCAAATTGCTTTTGCACTTGAGTGTAACGGTGTATCGTGTGCTTCAGAAAGGTGCCAACAGTCCTGTGCTTTACAATGGACTCACCCCAAATTTGCGATAGATCCCCTCCCTGGTGTTACGGCGTTAGCATATTCTGAATTCATTAAGCTAATCTGGTAATTTAAATTTAATAATACCCTTTACTACCCTCAACCCTTCACACCGTGCGAAGACCTTTTCTTTTTTTTTTTTTTTTTTTTGCTCCTAACCTTAGCCGCTCCGTCCCAAGCCAAGTTCGTACGTAGTAGCTGATTATATTTCTCATTCGTTCTTTACCGCAGCAGTCACCACCATTTCGCCAGCTCCTTACACGACACGCAGTGTCTTCTGCTGTTTTTCCCCACAAATAAAACTTCCGCCATTGCGCCATTTATCATCGCATTGCCAACTGCATAATCGACAACCTTCGTCAGGTGTATGGATAACAAACCAAAGTGCGACACGAAACACCACTAAGGGCTCGGGAGGTCATTAAGTTCATCGCCATACAATTATAACGGTGTGAGCAAGAATGAAGTCAAATTATAGTAAGTTGATAAGCAGATGTATTTAAAAAGTAGTCAAAGTAGCAGTAGTAGTAGTAAAAGTAGTAGTAAAATTATAGTAAAATGGTGCGGCCGTACTAGAAGTATTGAGAGGTGGTAGTTTATCTCTAAAGCTAAAAAAATAAACTGCCGTCTATCCAGGATAGGAACGGGTGCTTGAAAGAGCGTCTGAATGGTGCTCCAGCGAACCTGTGGAACTCCATACAGCTCCTCAATCCTGTGCCACAAAACGTCAGCAACGAGACACTCGTGAAAAGCGTGCAGCGCAGTTTCATCGCCAGAGCGGAAAGGACAAGCGCGGCGAGATGAGACCATAGCGACACAAACGATCCCTGAGTGGCAGGACATCCTGTGGAAGTCTCCATTGCACATTGCACGACGACAGTGCAACCATCCTGCTGTTGCGTAGCGCCACGCCATCTGACGATCTTACGTGAAACAAACAGCCCCGGTGCACCAGTAGGTGCCGGAAGTGAGCCCAGCAGGGACACATAGAACCGCCTCACTGACCATGTAGATAGATCAGCGTCCACGTGGCTCTCGCGGAGGCGACGGACTGATGACACGAGCTCTTTTAAGTGGGGAGCCGTAAAATCTGAGCGCGGTCTGTTCTGTAAAAAGAAACAAAAGAAACGAATCTCCGGGTCAAGAAGGTAGTGCAAAATGTCGTGCTCAGGATGGTTAGGCTGACTGGGGGCGTAAAAAATTGCCTTTATACTTAAAGCAAGACATTTCACATCTACTTGTGGCACTCGCAAGCCACCAACCTCCCGGGACTGGTACAGACGCGCGAGTGACACCCATTCCACACTGTGACCCTATACGAACTGAAAAGCTACACGGCTCACAGTAAAAAAGATCTGGCAACAAACTCAACAGAGTGTGTGGGGGATATTTTTTTTTGGTTGTTGTTGTTGTTGACTTCTTAGATAAGCCACAGAATTAGTGAGCCCATCTTCCTTATCGGTTTACCCTACCATTATCCTAAATTTACTGATTCGCTTTATTTTCCCCAACAAAGTCAACTGCTGAGGCCAGTTCTAAAACTCTGCCCCAAATTGCTTTTGCACTTGAGTGTAACGCTGTATCGTGTGCTTCAGAAAAGCGCCAACACTCCTGTGCTTTACAATGGACTCACCCCAAATTTGCGATAGATCCCCTCCCTGTGTTACGGTGCTAGCATATTCTGAATTCATTAAGCTAATGTGGTAATTTAAATTTAATAATAACCTTTACTACCCTGAACCCTTCACACCGTGCGAAGACCTTTTTTTTTTTTTTCTTTTTTTTTTTTTTGCTCCTAATCTTAGCCGCTCCGTCCCAAGCCAAGTTCGTACGTAGTAGCTGATTATATTTCTCATTCGTTCTTTACCGCAGCAGTCACCACCATTTCGCCAGCTCCTTACACGACACGCAGTCTCTTCTGCTGTTTTTCCCCACAAATAAAACTTGCGCCATTGCGCCGTTTATCATCGCATTGCCAACTGCATAATCGACAACCTTCGTCAGGTGTATGGATAACAAACCAAAGTGCGACACGAAACACCACTAAGGGCTCGGGAGGTCATTAAGTTCATCGCCATGCAATTATAACGGTGTGAGCAGGAATGAAGTCAAATTATAGTAAGTTGATAAGCAAATGTATTTAAAAAGTAGTAAAAGTAGCAGTAGTAGTAGTAAAAGTAGTAAAATTATAGTAAAATGGTGCGGCCGTACTAGAAGTATTGAGAGATGGTAGTTTATCTCTAAAGCTAAAAAAATAAACTGCCGTCTATCCAGGATAGGAACGGGTGCTTGAAAGAGCGTCTGAATGGTGCTCCAGCGATCCTGTGGAACTCCATACAGCTCCTCAATCCTGTGCCACAAAACGTCAGGAACGAGACACTCGTGAAAAGTGTGCTGCGCAGTTTCATGGCCAGAGCGGAAACGACAGGGAGGAGAGGTGAGACCACAGAGATACAAACGATCCCTGAGTGGCAGGACATCCTGCGCAAGTCTCCATTGCACACTTGCACGAGGACAGTCCAACCATCCTGCTACAGCGCCACGCCATGTGACGCGAAACTGACAGTCCCGGTGCACCAGTACACTCTAAAAAAAAAAAGGAGTAAAACGCGGAGTAATTGCAGCTTCTACTCAACTGGTCTGCAATTATTCCCCATTTTAGTCCCCCAGACGTTTAGCCCCGACATTTACTCCCCAGGACTGCAAATTGTCCGTGTCCTCCCAATCTGCCGAATCCCAACTCGCCGAATGCTTTGAAGGCCGGGAGACAGCCGTAATCCCTTGACCTGCAAATGTGCTGGTTCGACTGGCCGAATGACCGACATGTCCCTTCCCAATTCGCCGAATTTACCTTAACCACCGTGACTTAGTGGCTAAGACCATCGCCTTCCACATCGAAACTGGGAGGTGACCCGACTGCGCTGTCTAGATATTTTCTCTGGGTTCTCCTCAGATGTTGGTAATGTTTCCTATGAAGGTGGCCCAGGGCGCACTGTCCTCCCAGCAGGGCCGGTGAGAGAAATTACAGACCCCGGGGATGCGAGACTACGGAGTCCTGTCCGTACCCCCTCCTCACGTCCCCTGGTGTTTGCAGCTGTCGGGCATTGGGTCGGGCATTGGGTCGGGCAGACCCGTGATGAGGCCCGGGGCTCCATTCCCCCCCCCCCCCCCCCACTCTCGCCGATCCTACATCCCAGTGTAACTTGTCTTCCGCCGCACCGGCAGGCGGAACGCTATGTAACTAACACGCCGTCAATCAACCAATTCGATTGTTCGTGGGACGTTCTGTCCTTCCTACGTTCATCTCTCCATGGGGCTTTCCATTGCCTTGACAAGTATTACGCTTTCGCTGTAATTGGTTAATAAGCGATTATAGGGGTTTCAAAATCATCCTCATAGCCAGCCACAACGTTACTACTGTAGGACCTCTCACGATATAGTGACGCAGAGCATACGGCTTCTATAGGTTCAGGTAGGGTTGCCACCTTTCGCAGTGAAAAATACCGGCTGAGGGAGAGGAGGTGGAATAGAGGGAAAGGGGAAATGCTCGCGGGAAAGGGTAGTGAGTGAGGGGTGGAAGAGCACACACAAAAAACCACAGAGAGAGCTGAAGATAATAGGAGGAAACGTGTTCCTGTGTGTAATAATAACAATAATAACAGTAATAATAATAATAATGAGTAACTAAGGAAACAACTGGTGACTGCGTGGAGTTGGGTCGGTGCTCCAGATTTATTCAAGCTGTAGTGCAATGTTGAAGGGAAAAGCCCGCCCTATGAAAGGTTTTAGAGCCGCAAATACCGGCAAAAGGCTGCCGGTATCACCCTCCTACCGGCAACCGGCAGAGCGATCAAATAACCGGCCGTGCCGGTATAATACCGGCCTGGTGGCAACCCTAGGTTCAGGAGCGAAATAAAATACCTTTAAAACATCTAAATGAAAAGCGCAGAAAATTTAACGGACTGAAATGTCTCGAAGAGATATTTTTCTTACTCTAAATGAACAAATTACTAAACAGCACACATATTGTTAATGAAATAATGTCGAGAAGACATGCGAGCTGTTGCCAAGGGTTCAATACGAAAAACCCGGAGAGCAGGATACATAGAAAGACCACACACAAGAGAAGTTTGATCCAGAGATGTCCCCCTTTGTTACTGTGGCCATGGATAAATTTATCGTCTCCCTATTAAACTCTTCAGCTGTGGTATATTATCTGCATGTGCTGCTACGTTCCTATATAGTCGGGGGTTTTCGTCATAAATATTGCTAATGGTACTGCGATTGGTGGGTGTCATCTTTCAACATAATTTCTAGTTTTCCACCCACTGTTCACTAAGCGATTCAATGATTCTCGCACGTTTCCTATCTACAGTTAATTTGCCACCATACCGAACTCGCCGCTTTCCCGTCAAAGATAATCCGCTTAACGGCATTCGGCGAACTGGGATTCGGCATATTGGGCTGTGACCCAAATTGTCATTGAACTTCGCGAATGGTCTCCTGAATGGTCTCCATGCAACAGTCTACGTAAAGTATGTGTCTTGGTCAATTTGAAGGGCGTAAGGCTATATAACTCAGTCAATATAGCAATTTTTCAGTCACACAGAGTAACAAACAGTTAGCGCACCTTTCTTCGCAAACTGTACCCTATGTATAGCGCAAGATTTTATATCACTCGATATATCACGGTTGACGGTTTGCTTCAAAGTATTTTCATGCATGCACACGAATTATGTACCTGGGACTCTTACAACAGTGCATGAAATGCAGTCTCCGCTCTGTGACATTCATTTACTCCCGAAAGGGACTATTTTTTGTGGCAATGCATTTAGTCCCCAAAATGAGTAAAAATACTCCTTTTTTTTTTTTTTCTTAGAGTGTAGGTGCCGGAAGTAAGCCCACCAGGGACACATGGAACCGCTTCACTGACCAGGTAGAAAGATCAGCGTCCATGTAGCTCTCGCGGAGGCGACGGACTGATGACACGTACTCTTTTAAGTGGGGAAATGTAAACTCTGAGCGCGGTCTGTTCTGTAACAAGGAACAAAAGAAACGAAAAGGAACGAAGAAACGAAGGTAGTGCAAAACGTCCTGCGCAGGATGGTTAGACTGACTGACGGCATCAAAAAAAATAAAATAAAAAATACTTAGAGCGGGACTTATTTAGATACTTTTACATGTGGCACTCGCAAGCCACCAATTCGCCGCGACTGGTACAGACGCGCGCGTGACAACTGTTACCCCATATTTTATTTATTTTTATTTTTATTTCAACTATATACTGCTGGCCCGAAGTGCCTATGCAGGGGTGAATACAGGACAGAGATCAGGGCGTACAGAAGCGACATTCCTGCGGTACTCACATGCTATAGCCGTAACTTGCTCTAATTAGGTGCACTGGCATTCCACTGCTAATGAGAAAGCACTGTCGGAGCAAAAGGCTCCAGATGGTAATCGGTTCCACTCTTCAATGGTCCGAGGAAAAAAAAGAATACTTGAATCTGTTAGTACGCGCAAATATGGGTGTTATGGCATGTCCATGAGAATGTCTGTTCTTGTATTTAACGTAATTCCTCGGATTTAAACCTATGCGATGAAAATAAAGAGAATACATAAACCTCAATCGAGCTTGTCTACGACGTTGCTGTAGCGGTAGAAGGTCTGCCTTATAGTCACCAGCTCGGTCACTCAAGCAAGTCTGTCAACCGGTTATAAATAAAGTGCAATCCTAATTTCTGGATTTTCTCAATTTTCTCAATGACAACTTTCGTATGGGGATCCAATACAAGTATACAACACTAGCGTAGTCAAGGGAGGGAAGGATCACTGTTTTAAATGCTATTAGTTTCACAGTCACGTTCGTGTTTTTGAGACGTCTTCTAAGGACACCCAGTTTTCGACGAGCTGACGAACATATCTTCTATGTGCTCTGTCCATTTCAAGTCGCTTGTTACTGTAACGCCAAGATATCTGTAATAATTCACTTGGAAGATTATACTGTTGTTAATAGCGTACTCGTACCTTAGGGGTTGTTTTTTGGTTGTAATAGTCATAAAGACAGTTTTCCCCAAATTAATAACCATGTCCCATGTATCACACCAAGTTTTCAGTTTAGACAACGCAGAGTTTAAAAGTTTTTGATCGTGACTTCAAGATACTGGGGAATACACTACACAATCGTCTGCAAACATGCGAACTAACACATCGGTACTCAAGAACTCCGCTAAGTCATTTATACAGTGAACACCCGTTATTATGACCATGGTCGTTTCCGAAAATTTTGGTCATAATGCGGAATTGTCATATTAACGAGAGGGATTTGCAGAGCTTTCACTGCATTGTTCCCCAAGTGTATGGTCGTAAAGCGGGTATGTCAGATTATCGGGGGTCATATTAACGAGGGTTCACTGTATAGACTAAAAACAGGAGCGGACCTAATACCGACCACTCTGGAATCCCGGACGTGACATTCAAGTGTCTAGATCGATTGCTTCCAATTACTACATATTGCTCGCGCTGCATTTAAATGTGATTGGATCCACGTTAATAAGTTAGAAGGCACTCCAAGGTTGTTTAGTTTAACAACTAGTTTTTCGTGTGGTACTTTGTCGAACGCTTTAGAATAATCTAAAAAGACGACGTCAATCTGTCCCGACTTGTCTAGAACCATAGAAAACTCGTGTATTATTGATACTAACTGTGTAACTGTAGATAAGCCCCGCCGGAACCCATGGTGACAATGACTAATGCTGACTAATGACTAATGACTAATAACAATGACATGGTGACAATGACTAATAAGAATGCAGTTTTGTTCAAGAAAGCACCATATGAACTAAAAAGCTACACGGCTCACAGTAACGACTGAGATTCTGACAACAGAGTCAACAAATTGTGCATGGGTATTTTTTATTATTGTTGTTATTTTTGTCGACTGACTAGACGAGTCACAGAATTAGTGAGCCCACCTTCTTTATCCTTTTAGCCTACCATTCCCAATGTGTTAAACTTACTGGTTCGCTTTATTTTCTCTAACAAAGTCAACAACTGAGGCCAGTTCTCAAAACTCTGCCCCAATTCCTTTTGCACTTGAACGTGTAGCGTTGTAGCGTGTGTTTCAGAAAAGCACCAACCCTCCTGTACTTTACAATTAAATCACACCCAATTTGCGATATATATACCCTACCTCTGTTACGGCGTTAGCATATTCTGAATTCATTTAGCTAATCTGGTAATTTAAATTTAATAATACCCTTCACAACCCCGCCACTTTTACACTGCCGCTATTTTGCGAAGTTTTTTTTTTGCTCCTAACCTTAGCCGCTTCGTCCCAAGCCAAGTTCGTACGTAGTAACTGATTATATTTCTCATTCGTTCTTCACCCCAGCAGTCACCACCATGCACCACTCTACACTTGTTTACTCAAACTTGATGTGCGATTTCAACTGCTACTCACAAGTAAAATCTCTGTTGTCTTTTGATTACTTTCCCAACATGTATTCCCACTGCTTCTTCCAACGTTAAGTTGCTTAATCCAAAACATTTCTTAAAACAGGACCGGTACCTTACGCGCCAAGACTGCGTGCGTCACAGTTTCTATTTGACCGCAAAGCTCGCAGTCTATTCTGCTGTTTTTCCCCACAAATAAAACTTGCGTCCTTGCGCCATTTATCATCGCATTACCAACTGCATAATCGACAACCTTAGACAAGAATACGGATAACAAACCGAAGTGCAACGGGGAACACCACTAAGGGCTCGGGAGATTATTAAGTTTATCGCTATACAATTATAACGGTGTGAGCGAGAACGAGCTCGCCAATAAGTCAAATTATATTAAGTTCATAAGAAATTTATTTTAAAGTAGTCGAAGTAAAAGTAGTAGTGAAATTATAGTAAAATGTTGCGCCCGTACTAGAAGTATTGAAAAATGAACTCCTATAGTCGTACTTGCACACATTAAACATTGATGCACTGCACATTCCTATCCGCGAGTATCTCTCTTTTTTTTGGGGGGGGGGGGTGCGAAAAAGAAACAAAAAATCCATAACTGTGTGGGATCAATAACCGACAACACCGTAGATATAAGTATATACGTACTGTTCGAGCGTGACCTCGCATCGATTGAAGAGTTCTAATCTATTCTCCAAGCAAACTCCTTTCCAGAACTCCTCCAGTGCCTCCATCGTAGACATCGACGCAGCTATCGTCTGCTACATTCCGACATTTGCACCTTGTATAACCAGCCAAACCTACGGTACTATCGACTGTACGCGGTCTGTCGCAGTATACAGAGGGATGTGACAAAGCGAGCCGCAACAAATATGTCGTCTGGTATATTTTCATCGGCGGTAGTACCCGCATACTGGCTTGCTGCAAAAGCAGGTCTACGTATGGCCCTCCTATCGCAGTGTCGTCTGCGATACTTTCCCGCAGCTGTAACCGAAACTCGAGTCCCTAAAACAGCTTTACTTCAATGGCTAACGTTATAACATGTGTGATTCTACCAGCGACTTCTTACGGACCAATCCAACAGTAGGATCACCCTGTAGTTTGCCATTTTGCTCCTCCGCTATCTCTGTATTCACATGAGCGACATCTCCAAGGCATATTCTAGTAGAATAAAAGGGAATAACCTTCTCACCTACTGTTTTGTCGTGCGTCAAGTTGAACATTCGCACGGTGCTGTAAGATCAGGGGTTGCATACTGCGCACGTAGCAGACGTCACCGTCTGCGTCATTTTGTGTCGTCTGCTACGGAATATCCTAGGGCTGCGGCGCGGGACATTACTCACGATTGGCAGTGCCAGCGCTTCCAAGACAAACAATGCAAACAACAAGACAAACAATGCCTGATCGCTTAAACAAACACGCCGTAGTCACTAAGAGTCCACGGATGACGACAGTGCTTCCAGCGGCCGTAACTATAAGACGAGCCGACATCAGCTGTATGTGCAGCCACTTGTAGCCACAGAAAGTACATGTTTGAAACAGTCTGCAGCGATTGGCTGAAACAGAGGAACTCGTGACTTTACACATTCAGGTGACGGAAGACTGAGAGGAAGCATTAAGCAGGCCCTCCGTATCTAGACATGACGTCAGAACGCCCGTGCTTACGTGCCAGCAGAAAGCTACGACGTTTTTCGTATTTTGCCGGAGCATTCTGGGGAAACGCTACGTAGACACAGAAGGGTTGCTTGTTTCCTCCTTTCCCTCCTTCGCTACGTGGACACATATAGAAAGAATTCGTCAGCTCGTGCGACTCGCCGTTGTGCGAATTCAAGAACTCACAAATGATCGCAGATAACTTCGCAGATTTCCCAATTTTGAACATGTTCACTAAAAGTGCAACACGCTTTCCATAAAATTAGTTACGTAACGCTGTACCGTGTGCTTCAGAAAAGCGCCAACACTCCTGTGCTTTACAATTAACTCACCCCAAACTTGCGATAGATCCTCCCTCCCTGTGTTACGGTGTCAGCATATTCTAAATTCATTTAGCTAATCTGGTAATTTAAATTTAATAATACCCTTCACAACCCTGAACTTTTTACACTGCCACTGTTTTGCGAAGTTATTTTTTGCTCCTGTCCTTAGCCACTTCGTCCCAAGCCAAGTTCGTACGTAGTAGCTGATTATATTTCTCATTCGTTCTTCACCCCAGCAGTCACCACCATGCACCACTCTACACCTGTTTACTCAAACTTGATATGCGATTTAAACTACTACTAGCACGTGAAATCTCTGTTGTCTTTTCATTACTTTCCCAACATGTATTCCAACTGCTTCTTCCAACGTTAAGTTACTTAATCCAAAACATTTCTTAAAACAGGACCATGGCTACGCCGGTACCTTACACGCCAAGACTGCGTGCGTCACAGTTTCTATTTGACCGCATAGCTCGCAGTCCCTTCTGCTGTTTTTTTTCTCCGCAAATAAAACTTGCGCCATTGCGCCATTTATCATCGCATTGCCAACTACATCATCGACAACCTTGTATCGCCAACTGTAGGATGGGACAAGCGTTAGCTTGCCCAGATCACGCTTCAAAAATAGACCACAAAATAGCAACCTTTTTTTTTCCTGAAAATGTTTTATTCACAGTGATTACTTAAGTGTCACACATGAAAATCAATCGCCGACTATATACACGAGGGTGGCATGCCTATGCCTTGAAAACGACCTTTCCCCTTGTGTTCCGTTCCCTTTCTCGGTGAACGTTTGCAAGCACTGAAGTTATGCCATTCTTGCTAGAAAGTCGTTAACAGTTTCACCCGGGAGTTAGCAACCTCGACTATGTTGACACAAGTCCACGCAGACGAAAATGCTGTCTCACCCGTCATCAGCAACTGTCTTTCGAGGAACTGTTTCACCTCACTTCCAACACAGTCGACCAACATCATCACGGAGCACCACTGCCTGGACTGTATGGTGTCCCTGCATCGGGCCTTCCAAAGAGCTTGTTCTGCAATGGCTGTGAACAGAACCCGAAGCTTGCCTTCTGTTGCACCGTACGATCTTGTCTGGAGCCCAGCAGGGAGCCGCAAGCGATATTTTCGAGATAGTATTGACCATACTCTGCGGGCCACAGGGCATTCACGGAAAACATGCACTGCGGATTCTTCTTTTCGGCATCGCACGCAGGTGGATGTTCGAGAGACTCCCCAATGGCTCAGCCGATCCCGCGTTGGTAGTGCATCCCAGGCAGTGCGCCATCGCAGATCTTGAACAGAACTTGGTAGCCATAGCGGCGCGACGTACGGCGCCCCAGCGGTATCCGAGACGGGGTTCGTCTTGGATGTGGGCCATAACAAGCATCTCTGATATTTTTGTTGGAGGCGTTTCTTTGGCATCGACGCCTTCTAGTCCTTGTATTGTGGAGTAGTGACCGAGGATAACGGCGTAATGAGCAGCCGGAGTTTCCGCTTTAGAAGACATGTTCAATGAAGACCGAGGTAAGACAGCTCTGCCGAGGGGCCCCATCCAGTATGCCATTAGTCTTCCAGCCGGATGATCAGGTGCATCTGCTATACGCAACACCTGTCGCAGTGCTAGGGTTTTAGCCACTGTACCTATTTCGGGTAAATCCCATCCACCCCGCAAGGTTGGACAATGAAGATATTGGCGTGCGACGTAATGTGTCTTACCACTCCAGAAGAATTTGATGAGGGCTGAATGCAGTGAGCGGACAACAGAGCAAGGGGGAACGCTCACGTGTGACAGGTGCCACAGTCGCGCCGTGAAGACTCCTCGTATCAGGTATGCCTTCTCTCTGTAGGAGAGTGCGAACGTGTTCGCCTTGGCTATCTCTTTCTGTATTTCCAGGGTTGCTTGTGTCCAGTTTGACCGTGATAATCCCTTAGCTGTAAAGAGAACGCCTAAGATGCGAAGTGTAGGGCACACGGCAAAATCTAGTTGATTCAGGCTAAAACTACCTAACAAGAGGAGCTTGCTCTTGTCTTTGTTCAAGCTTGCACCAGAATACAAAGCGTACTGATCAAACAAGTCCAAGATGTGCATGAGTGAGTCCGGGTCGTGTAAGAAACATGTGATGTCATCAGCATAAGCTGTCACCTTCCAAGCACCAGAACCAGGGAGGGGCAACCCATTCACTCTGTTACATGAGATAATACTGCGAAGAAACGGATCCAAACTGATAACAAATAGCAGGGGTGACAGCGGGCAGCCTTGTCTAACACCGCGCTCTATATGAAAGGTTCCACCAATGGCATTGCCGAACAGTAGAGTACTTGTTTGCTGGTTGTATGCAGTTTTGATCCACTGGGAAAACTCTGGCGGAAGTCCATACGCGTCAAGGAGGCAAAACAGATAAGAATGCGCTACCCTGTCAAACGCCTTCGACTGATCCAGAGACAAAAGTGCTCCACTTGAACGACGAAATTCTGTGTATTGTATCATGTCCCGAATGCCGGAGAGTGCTGTGTACATACTTCGACCTTGCACACTGCACACTTGGGCTGGATGTACAATGCTCTCCATCACACTGTTTAGTCTTGCTGTCAGGACGGCCATGACGATCTTGTAGTCACTATTCAGTAGAGAAATTGGGCGCCACGTTGACGGATCACTGGGGTTACTGTTGTCTTTAGGAATCATGACAACGTAACTGGCCATGAATTCGGGGTTCCATGAGGAGGTGGTTAGTATCCACTGAAGATATCTGTGAAAGTAATTGCGGAGTGCAGGCCAAAACATTTTGTAGAAGGCATTCGGTAACCCATCCGGTCCTGGAGAAGATCCGCTTTTCAGCTTCTTCACTGCGTTGTCAATTTCTTCTTTAGTCACAGAAGATATCAACAAGGAGCGTTCCTCGTTTGAGAGTTTGGGCAGGGACTGCAGTACTTGGGCAGGGACCTCTGCAGTTGCCTCAGAGCAAAACTGTCGAGAAAAGAACTGTTGGAAAGCTTGGCGGCCTGTTCTTGACTGAGCGATGTACTCAGCAGCTGTAGTTGCCTCCGGATCGATAAATCGCCTGGAACGCAGGTAGCGCAAGGACCCTGGCCCTGCAACAGACCGAGACCGGAAAAATTCTAGTCGCGCTGCCATAGTGCTAGACTTCAAAAGAGCCATTCGTTCTGCCTCCAGGCAGTCAAGGTATGTCTTTGCTTTCGAACAGAGCACACTGGAACGTCGAGCTATGCGTATCTTCTTTGTCAGAACAGTTAGTTGGTTGGTACGCTGGCGAGCCTTCGTCCGACCCATTGCTGTGAAGAGGAGACGGAGATCTTTCTTGATCTTGGACCAACCCTCGAATGTCGTCTCTGTTCCAAGTAGTCTTTCAGACAAGAATTCGTTCACTGTCGTTATCGTATCTTCATCGCATAAAGCAGCGTGAGACAATCTCCACGGTCGATGAATTCGCTCTGCTCTTTGAGGTACACGTAGCGTCATCACGACGGCTCGGTGATCTGACACATACCTTCCACTTTTGGGAAACCTCGAATACATCACACCTCCTTGTGTATTCTTGTGGTACGTAAAATCGATCCAAGCGCGAGCTGCTTTGTCCTCGGTGCCAGGTGTATACGAATTCGTTACCGCGTGTTAGTTCCCACGCGTCTTGTAATTGGAATTGCTGTACAATTCTGAGTAACTCTCGACCATTCCGCACCGGTCGTCCAGCACCAGGCCCTCGGACATCTCTCACACCGTTCAAGACGCAGTTGAAGTCTCCCACAAGAAATGTAGAAGATGGGCTTAACAGGTGAACATCAAGATCAGCGAAAAATAATAGCAACCTTGGTGAGGAATACAAAGGATAACAAACCGAAGTGCGACAGGAAACACCACTAAGGGCTCGGGAGACCATTAAGTCCATCGCCATGCAATTGTAACGGTGTGAGCGAGAATGACATCAACAATTGCGAAGAAGTCAAATTATACTAAGTTGACAAGCAAATTTATTTAAAAGGTAGTAAAAGTAGCAGTAGTAGTAGTAAAATTATAGCAAAATGTTCTCCCGTACTAGAAGTATTGAAAGATGAGCTCCTATAGTTGTATACTTGCACATATTAAACGTTGATGCACTGCTCATTGCTATCCGCGAGTATTTCTGTTTTTCGTCTTTGTTTTGTTCGTTTTCTTTTGTGTATGTTTGTGTGAAAAAGGAAACAAAAAAAGACATAACTGTGCGGGGTCAATGACCGACAACACCGTAGATATATGTATATACGTACTCTTCGAGCGTGACCTCGCATCGATTGAAGCATTCTAATCTATTCCCCAAACAGGCTCCTTTCCAGAGTACCTCCGGTGCCTCTATCGTAGGCAGTGACGCAGCTGTCGTCTGCTACATTCCGACATTTGCTTCTTGTAGAACCAGCCAAACCTACAATGCTATCGACTGTACGCGGTCTGTCGCAGTATACAGAGAGACGTGACAAAGCGAGCCGCAAGAAATCTGTCATCTGGTATATTTTCATCTGCAGTAGTACCCGCATACTCGTTTGCTGCAAAAGCAGGTCTACGCATGGACCTCCCAACGCAGTGTCGTCTGCAATACTTTCCGGCAGCTGTAACCGCAACTCGAGTCCCTCAAACAGCTTTACTTCAATGGCTAACGTTATAACATGTGTAATTCTACCAGCGACCTCTTACGGAACGTACAATGTAACCAATCCGACAGTAGGATCACCCTGGAGTTTGCCATTTTGCTCCTCCGCTATCTCTGTATTCACATGAGCGACATCTCCAAGGCATATTCTAGTAGAATAAAAGGGAATAACCTTCTCACTTACTGTTTTGTCGTGCGTCAAGTTGAACATTCGCACGGTGCAGTAAGATCAGGGGTTGCATACTGCGCACGTAGCAGACGACACCGTCTGCGTCATTTTCTGTCGTCTGCTACGGAAGCGCTGCTGCTAGCGACCTCTTTTACGGAACGTACAATGCAACCATTGCTCCATTGCGTTTTGCTCCTCCGCTATCTCTGTATTCACATCAGCGACATCTCTAAGGAATATTCTAGTAGAAGAAAAAACAATAACCTGCTCACGGGGCAGAAGTTTTGTCGTGTGTCGTGGTGAACATTCGCACGGTGCTGAAATATCAGGAGTTGCATACTGCCAACACCACCTAGATACAGAAAACCTATTCATTGCCTCCTGTCCCTCCTTGGCTACGTATACACATTAAGAGTCAAAATTCGTCTGCTACTCCAATTCACCGTTCTGTAAATTCATGAACTCCCAAATGACTGCAGCTCACCTGGAACCTACAGACCTAAATATTTAGTATAAATAGCGCAAGACGCCTTGCAGAAAATCGGTTTTGAGAAAGATTGAGACCATTTTGCGCTTTATTTCCAAGTTTTCCCATTTAGCACGCGGGGACCTTCAATCAGACTTGTACAAAATACCGCGCAAAAGTAATTAAAATAAGATACTAAATACTCCACGTAAAAAGTATTTAAAACAGAGTACAAAATACTCAAAACTCGAAGTAATTTGAGTAGAGCACCAAAATACTGTAAGAAGTATTTAAGATACTCTTTAAAGTGCTTTAGTATTAGCAGTAAGTGAAACGCGTATTCTGAACCTGGCCGCACAAATGAAAGGAATAAACTTCATCCGCCATGCTTAAGCCTATCTTTCATTTTCGAGGTCTTGGTGTCAAGTAATGCTTGGTGAACCTTGGTGAACCCAAGTGTGTATTGTCATCAAGCAAGATAACTACCTATGGAGGAAGCCTCTTTTACACAAACTCTATCTTACATACCAGATAACAACGCTCCAAAGGGAGATTGCCCAAGTAAACTCTGTTGATATTTTGTGACCCAAAACTTCGTAATCCCTCGAGTATGTCAGTACGGGTTTTTCAACCTCTGGCACGTGTTTATTGCTTTGGTGACCAAGGAAATAAATGCCGGGATTCTCTTGTACCTAATCCCACGGGGATTCACCTGGCACTATGAATAGGAAGCGTTTTCTGACGAAGTTGGTTTTCGACAACAAGGCCAGGCGTGGGACAAGTCTATTGTACACGAGGATAAATGACAGATTCCCGAATTCCCCCCCCAAAAAAAAAGAGAGAGAGAAAAAATGAGGGTTAAGTTCCAGTGAGCTGGAAATCTGGACACAGCGGGAAGTGTGCTTGACGAGGAAGGAAAGTATTTTGAGTACTGAGTAGCAAATACCGAAAAAAGTATTTTAAATACGTTAAAAATACTTGTCGCAAAAAGTATTGAGTAAAGTACCAAAATACCGCAAAAAGCATTTAAAATACTGTATTTTGAGTACGTACTCAAGATACGTACAAGTCTGCCTTCAATCACAATTGGCAGACGACAGTGGTTCGTCTTCATAGACACGACCGCTGAAGGCACATTCGTGATTGGTCGCCCTGATTCTGTTGTCGGTATGATTTTTTAAGAAATCTACATGAATGAAATATAAAGGCAAGAATGCTTATATCCATGAAATCGGGCAATTAAATACAAGATTGTACAGCCGACTGCCGTTTTTGTTCTGATTTCGTTGTGATCGCCGTGTTCACTAGGCCTAACACCAGCGACAAAACGTATTATTTTCAGTTAGATATCGATGGATGAGCACAAGTTGAAACTGATTTCCGAGAAACGTATATGAGGATGTACATTTCCAGGGTGCAATCAGAGTAGTTTCTGAAATTTTTTTGTCACAAAATGGCCCGCTTCACCGTGTTTGTTTTCGTCGACATTTTGGGTGGCAGTAAGGTGTCGTGGCGACCCCCTTGGTAAAAAGCAAACCAATCAGAGGAGCGAGACTGTGATTGACAGGTCGAGCCTCTTTTTGTGACTCCTCCCAGTGGCCAGACTCTCTTTTAATATACGGCTCTGCATCCTGCTGTAGTGTAGCGCCATTGACGCGAAACGGATAGTCCCGGTGCATCAGTAGGTGCCGGAAGAAAGCCCAACAGGGAGACATAGAACCGCCTCACTGGCCAGGTAGAAAGATCAGCGTCCACGTAACTCTCGCGGAGGCGACGAACTGATGACAAGTACTCTTTTAAGTGGGGAACCGTAAACTCTGAGCGCGGTCTGTTCTGTAAAAAGGAACAAAAGGAACGAATCTCCGGGTCAAGAAGGTAGTGCAAAACGTCCTGCGCAGGATTGTTAGACTGACTGCAGGCATAAAAAAAGCCTTTGTACTTTGTAGGGCAAGACTTATTTAGACTCTTTTACACGTGGCACTCGCAAGCCACCATCCTCCCTCGACTGGTACAGACGCGTGCGTGACACACTGTTGCCCCATATGAACTGAAAAGCTAAACGGCTCGTAGTAACGAAGATCTGGCGATAAACTCACCAAATTGTGCGTGGGATTTTATTATTATTATTATTATTATTGACAGTTTGGATGAGTCCGTAGAGGAGGTGGTGTTCCCCTACATGAGTCCCGACCGGCGATGATGGTATGCCACGAAGAGGCGATGACGGTGGCCTATCTCCATGGCCGCGCCGGTGGAACTGAGGCAGGTGCTCCAGGCGCGTGGCCATCTTCGTCCACCGGCCGCTACAAGTCGCAGAATTAGTGAGCCCATCTTCTTTATCGTTTTAGCCTACCATTCCCTATATCCCAAATTTACTGCTTCGCTTTATTTTTCCCAACAAAGTCAACTGCTGAGGCCACTTCTAATACTCTGCCCCAATTGCTTTTGCACTGGAATGTTTAACGCTGTAGCGTGTGCTTCAGAAAAGTGCAAATTTGCAATAGATCCTCCCTCCCTGTGTTACCGTGTCAGCGTATTCTAAATTCATTTAGCTAATCACGTAATATAAATTTAGTAATACCCTTCACATACCCTGAGCCCTTTACATTAGCTGCCACTGTTTTGACAAGTTTTCATTTTCTCTCTCTTTTTTTTTTTTTTTTGCCCCTAACCTTAGCCGCTCCGTTCCAAGTCAAGTTCGTGCTTAGTAACTGATTATATTTCTCATTCGTTCTTCACCCCAGCAGTCACCGCCATGCACCACTCTACACCTGTTTACTCAAACTTAATACGCGATTTCAACAGCTACTTATACGTAAAATATCTGTTGTCTTTTGATTACTTTCCCAACATGTATTCCCATTGCTTCTTCCAACGTTAAGTTGCATTATCCAAAACATTTCTTAAAACAGGACCATGCTACGTCGGTACCTTACGCGCCAAGAGTGCGTGCGTCACCGTTTCTATTCGACCGCAAAGCTCGCAGTCACTTCTGCTGTTCTTTCCCACAAATAAAACTTGCGACATTTATCATCGCATTGCCGTGTGTGTATTGGCATCGAGGCGGAAGACCAGTCATCGCATTGCCAGCTCGAGAGAGAGAGAGAGTGTATTGGCATCAAAGGTGTGTATTGTCATCAAGCAAGATAACTACCTATGGAGGTAGCCTCTTTTACACAAACTCTATCTTACATACCAGATAACAACGCTCCAAAGGGAGATTGCTTTTTGTACGTGCCATACCCTGCGAACAATCCTGAAACTCCGGAAGAGTCGCTACGGGGGAGCAGTACAGTTGGCAGTATTGGCATCAAATGCTCGACAAGAATATGGATAACAAACCGAAGTGTGACAGGAAACACCACTGAGGGATCAGGAGGTCATTAAGTTTATCGCCAAACAATTGCCAACTGTAGGATGGGGTAAGCGTTTTGGTATTTCCGCTGCATTATATGTGTGTATTGTCATCAAGCAGGAGCATTATAAGCAACTTAAATGAATAACAAACCAAAGTGCGACAAGAAACGCTATCAAGGACGGGAAAGATCTACTGAATTTATCGCCATTCAATTGTAACGGTGTGAGCGAGAACGACCTCAACAATTGCAAATAAGTCAAATTATAGTAAGTTGATAAGAAATTTATTTTAAAGTAGTGAAAGTACTAGTAGTAGAAGTAAAAGTAGTAGTAAAATTATAGCAAAATGTTCTCCCGTACTAGAAGTATTGAAAGATGAGCTCCTATGGTTGTATACTTGCACATATTAAACGTTGATGCACTGCTCATTGCAATCCGCGAGGCTTTCTGTTTTTGTTCTTTGTTTGGTTCGTTTTCTTGTCTGTGTGTTTGTGCGAAAAAGAAAAAAAAAGGCATAACTGTGTGGAGTCAATGACCGACAACACCGTAGATATATGTATATACGTAATCTTTGAGCGTGACCTCGCATCGATTGAAGCATTCTAATCTATTCCCCAAACAGGCTCCTTTCCAGAACTCCTCCACTGCCTCTCTATCGTAGGCAGTGATGCAGCTATCGTCTGTTACATTCATACATTTGCCTCTTATATAACTAGCCAAACCTATGGTGGTATCGATGACACGTACTCCTTTAAATGGGGAACCGTAAACGCTGAGCGCAGTCTGCATAAAAAAGCCTTTACACTTAGAGCAAGACTTGTTTAGACACTTTTACATGTGGCACTCGAGAGCCACAACCCTCCCGCGACTGGTACAGACGCGCGCGTGAGACACTGTTGCCCCATTTGAACTGAAAAACTAGGCGGCTCACAGTAACGACTAAGATCTGGCAGCAAGCTCAACAAATTGTGTGGGAATTTTTTATTTTTTTATTGCTGACTGATTAGATGAGTCACAGAATTAGTATGGTGAGCTAGAATGCTCACCATAGAATGCTAGAATGCTCACCATAGAATTAGTGAGCCTGTCGTCTTTTTCATTTTAGCCAACCAATCCCTATATACTAAACCTACTGATTCCGTTTATTTTACCCATCTGCAGCGATCGCTTCCTGCAATTCGACATCTTTCTGGCTTAGGCTGGGGCTGTGATCAACGCTCCCTTCTAGCCATTCACGCGGCTTTGGTGAGGACGACTGTGCTTTGCAGCCTTCCAGTCTTGCACAGGGTTTCTACAGCGTCGTTAAATACCCTTCGGACCCTGTTCGCCCGAAGCCTCCGTCGCTGCCTTGGAGTTCCAAAAATGGCTGAAACACGGCAAGTCCTAGTTGAAGCTGGCGAACTCCCGGTGGAGGTCCTCCGTGAGCGGGAAACGGCTCGGCACTTCCTACGTTTGCGTGCGCACGTTCCCCGTCATCCGTTCCTCGGGAACATTCGATACCGTCCCGAAAGTGATTTCCATCGCGTAGCGCAGAGGAGACGCCAGGCTCTCACTGGCTTGACACCTAAGACGGCCACATCGCCGAACGCTCCTGGTCTCTCCCTGAGTCACCCACACTCTAAGAAAAAAAGGAGTAAAACGGGGAGTAATTGCAGCTTCTACACCCCTAGTCTGCAATTACTCCCCATTTTAGACCCCTAACCCAACATTTAGTCCCGACGTTTACTCCCCAGGACTGCAAATTGTCACTAAACTTCGCGAATGGTCTCCTGAATGCAAAGGTCTACGTAAATATGTGCCCTTGGTCAATTTGAACGACATAAGGCTGTATAACTCACACAAAGTAGCAATTTTCCAGCCACACAGAGTAAGAAACAGTCAGCGCATCTTTCTTCGCAAATTGTGCCCTAGTATGGCGCAAGATTTTATATCACTCGATATATCACGGTTGACGGTTTGCTTCAAAGTATCTTCATGCATGCGCACCAATTATGTACCTGGGACTCTTACAACAGCGCGTGAAATGCGGTCTTCACTCTGTGACATTCATTTACTCCCGTGCATTTACTCCCGAAAGGGACTATTTTTTGTGGCAATGCAATTACTCCCCAAGAGGAGTAAAAGTACTCATTTTTTTTCTTAGAGTGCACCTTCGCACGTGTCTTGACCTTCAGGACCGCCAGAGATCAGGTTCCCCCTCAAGTCCTTCGAGCCCATTTTTATGCTCTGGTAGACACGAGGTTTTCTACCTCTACCGCCGCATACACCGACGGCGCATCTCGAAATGGCAAGTCCGCGCCGGCATTCGTCATCACCGCCGAAGGCGTAGTTGAAGGACGACGCCTGTGACATCACACCTCATCCACAGATGCGGAACTCTAAGCCATACTTTTCTTTCTGCAGCACATCGTTCCCTTCACCCCACGGAATTGGGAGGTCTTTACTGACTCAACCTCTGCGCTGCGAGCAACTGAAAATTCTGACATACGAGGCTCCTTCGCACCTTTGGTTATGGATGCGTTAATGGCTTACAAACTTGTCTACGAAGCAGGGCACAGGCTCGTTCTCCAATGGGTTCCAGCCCATTGCGGTATCGAAGGCAATGAACAGGCTGACAGCACCGCCGAAGCAGCTCTCTCGTCTCGGAGAGGGATGAGTCTTGCACGGCTGAGAAGAGATCGTCGGTCCATACTTCGACGCCTCGTAACTCCTCTGGCTACCCGCCAATGGACCGCTGACATTCTGCCCCCCGCCATACTGAGCAGAGTTGACCCAGCGCTCGCTTTCCGCATGCCGGCACATATCTCTCGTCAAGATGCAGCATTAGTTCATCGAATGCGCCTCGCGACGTGGCCTTCACAGCACAGTGGCGCTACCGCTTGAGACAAGTCAACTCTCCCCACTGCAACCACTGCGGTGCTGTTGAAGATCTCGAGCACATTCTTCTCCCATACCCCACACTACCAACCTTCCCGATCCGTACTCTCCGCATCCGTCAACGAGCTAGACACCCGCCCCATCTCTCCGACAAAACCGCTTGGTCCCTGAAAAATTCATTTAGCTAATCTGGTAATTTAAATTTAATAATACCCTCCACTACCCTTACACTAGCTGACACTGTTTTGCGAAGTTTTTGTCCTCCCATCCTTAGCCGCTCCGTCCCAAGCTAAGTTCGTACGTAGTAGCTGATTATGTAGAGAGTTTTAGCAAACCACGTTCTCCCGCACGGTATGTTACCGTCGGCGCGGCCACGCAACTGCGCATGTTCAGAAGACGCCGACCGCACGGTATCTCCGTATCTCTCCGGAGCACACGCTCGCTAGCCGCCATTACCTGACACGCTTAGCTGCGTCGTATGCGTGGTCGTGTGCTAGCATGACATCCGCACGAAAGCTTTCTACAATCACCGATTATCTTTATTCTCTCCGTGAGGAGCCCATAGAGGACACCTAGACCCTCTGGCGCATCTGATATGCAACGCGGCAGCAGTAAGCATTGTTTCAAGCGTGCAAGAACGAAAGAGCAGCTTAGCCGCAACTGACTTTTCTCTCGGTAGACAAGTTTCGAACAATACACTTAAGGTCCACACATTTATGAAAGTTCACGGTCAGGAAAAGAGCGTATCATTTTTTGAAAATCCTTTCAATGGGCGCGTTAGGTTCGTGCTCCGGGAACATTCCCTCTTTCAGGGGATCACTTAACACGTCCGAAGTGACTTCCGGTGCACGTTCCCGGGTGCACCCTGCGCACCCCTTCTTCGGAGCCGGGGAGCCGGAGAACGCTGGGGAAGAGCGAGGCCAGTTCCGGAGCGTGACGCATGTTCCGGTGTACTGCCTTTCGAAATGGCGCATCCGTTGGAACACGTTGCAACCGTCCATGCTCTTTGTGTTTCCGGAATCATCGGATATCAGCGCTAAATAGTTATACGATTGTAGAGGACTGCTATGGTCTACTGCTATGTTTACTTAGAAGCAGACGACAAAAGAAAGCTCGATAGGCGGCGCGCGCTCAGCGGCTCTGGCGCTCGGCTTCCGGATAGGCTCACAAACACCATTAAGTAGAGGTATGGCGGGCTAGAATGAATGGTGTGCTGAGCGAAGGATGAAGTCGGGTCCGGACGACGGGCCTGCCGACAGGTGGCTACCACGGGCTGCTTGCGCTGTCGTTTCCAGCGCCCTCTCCCTCACGTGATAGGGTATGTGAACAGCATCTGAGCGCGCTCCGGAGTGCAGCGCATGAGAAAAATAGATGGAATCTACCGAAAATACAAAATAAATAAAAGCGAAGCGTGCGCGTGCTCATAGCGGTCTTATACGCACGTGCTGTCGGTCTCGGCGCTCAGCGGCTCTGGCGCTCGGCTTCCGGATAGGCTCACAAACACCATTAAGTAGAGGTATGGCGGGCTAGAATATGGCGGGCTAGCCCGCCATAGTAGAGGCACCAAGGGTATGTTCCCCTGAAAACCCGGGTTATGGCGCTCGGGAGCCTGCTTAACGCGCCCATTCGTGAAAGTGTGGACAGCAGTAGAACGTAACTTCCTATTCTGAATGGCTGTCTTCTTCTTCTTCGTCTAAAAAGATGTCGGGCGTCGGGCAGCGAGCGCGTCTCCTGTTCCCCCCGGTTTGCTAAAAGTGTCTATGCTGGCGTTCTCTCCGGACACGATCGGTTCGATTTCACCGTATTTATCAACTATCGGGAGCTGCCGGATCCGGCCTGCTACTAACACGTAAAATCTCTGCTGTCTTTTGATTGCCTTCCCAACATGTATTCCCGCTGCTTCTTCCAACGTTGAGTTGCGTAATCCAAAATATTTCTTAAAACAGCACCACAGGTACCTTACACGTGATGACAGCGTGCCCTGCCGTTCCTATTTGACCGCGAAACTTGCAGTCCCTTCTGCTGTTCTTCCCCCACAAATAAAACTTGTCCCTCACTGGTATGACATCATGCGCCGTATCGTATTGCCAGTATCATCGACAGAGGGAGTGTGTATATCATAGATGTGTATTGTCATCGAGCAGGAGAGATCATCATCATCAGTGCATCATATATGTATTGGCATCGGAGCGGAAGACCAGCCACACAGAGTGGCTCCCTGGCGTGTTGGTCGTCGCCTGTGTTCCGTGTCTTTGCGTTTGGCGATGTAAGGTTTTGGTATTTGTATTGCCAACTGTAGGATGGGGTATTTCCGCTGCATTATAAGTGTGTATTGTCATCAAGCAGGAGCATTATAAGCAACTTAAATGAATAACAGACCGAAGTGCGACAAGAAACGCTATCAAGGACGGGAAAGATCTACTGAATGTATCGCCATTCAATTGTAACGGTGTGAGCGAGAAGGACCCCAACAATTGCAAATAAGTCAAATTATAGCAAGTTCGTAAGCCATTTATTTTAAAGTAGTGAAAGTAGTAGTAGCAGAAGTAAAAGTAGTAGTGAAATTATAGTAAAATATTGCGCCCGCACTACAAGTATTGAAAAATGAACTAATATTCTCGTAGTTGATGCACTGCACATTGCTATCCGCGACTATCTCTTCTTTTTTTTTTTTGCGAAAAAAAAAAGAAGAAGACATAACTGTGTGGGGTCAGTAACCGACAACACCGTAGATACATGGATATATGTACTCTTCGAGCGTGACCTCGCATCGATTGAAGCATTCTAATGTATTCTCCAACCTCCTTTCCAGAGCTCCTCCATTATCTCTACGGTAGGCAGTGACGCAGCTATCGTCTGCTACATTCCGACATTTGCCTCTTGTATAACTAGCCAAACCTACGGTGCTATCGACTGTACGCGGTCTGTTGCAGTATACAGAGAGACGTGACAAAGCGAGCCGCAAGTAATTTGTCGTCTGACATATTTTCATCAGCGGTAGTACCCGCATACTAGCTTGCTGCAAAAGCAGGTCTACGCATAGACATCCTATTGCAGTGTCGTCTGCAATACTTTCCGGCAGCTGTAACCGAAACTCGAGTCCCTAAAACAGCTTTACCCCAATAGCTAACGTGATTACATTTGTAATTCTCCCAGGGACCTCTTGCGGAACGTACAGTGTAACCAATCGAACAGTAGGACCACCTGGAGTCTGCCATTTTCTCCTCCGCTACCTGTGTATTCACATGAGCGATATAAGGCATATTCTAGTAGAACAAAAAGCAATAGCCTGCTCACCTACAGTTTTGTCGTGCGTCATGTGGAACATTCGCACGGTGCCGGAAGATCAGGGGTTGCATACTGCGCACGTAGCAGACGACACCGTCTGCGTCATTTTTACAGGCGATTTTAACTGTACCATAGACCGCCAGCACGGCCGGCAGGCGAACAGAGAGCTGGAGCGCCTGGTGAACTCGATTGCTTTAATTGATACTTGGTCCCACGTGCATGGTAATGCATATGAGTTCACATGGGTTAACACACGTGGCCACCACAGCCGACCAGACAGATTTTATGTCTCGCCAGGCTTGGCAGACTTTATATCTAGTTGTGCGCCCCGACCTGTTGGGGATCTTACAGATCATCACGGCGTTCTTTTGTCACTATCCTGCCTGCTCAATTTTCGATCTGGTTGTTGTTTTTGGCGGCTGAACGTGTCCTAGCAAGAGGATCCCGAAATTAAAACTGATATTCAAGATTGGCTATCGGAACAGTGTTCCGCACGCGATTTTGGGCCAGATCGCTGGGAGGCTTTGAAGCAGGGAGCAGCACACCGTCTTCGGTCTTGGGGAGACAGCGTGCGCGTGAACATCGGCAGTGTAGAGATGCACTCAGGCAGTTATTAGCTATTCTTCACCACCCTGGCTCTCGCAGCCACGATACTGCCTCTGAGATAGAGGATGTGCAAAGGCGCCTTGCGTCTCTTCGTATGCACTCTTGGCGCAAGTTCGTAGCGCAAAGAAACGTCGAGCGCTGGTGTCGGGAAGCTTATTGCTCCCGCATGCTATTTGCGGCGCTATGTGGCAGGTAATCCGGGCTCGAGTATAGCCGAGCTCCGGTCAGCTGACGGCTCACTTCTAACCGAACCTGATGACATTCAAGCAGCGATGCGTGAGCATTGCGCGGCCCTTTACGAGGAGTCATCACCCGACGAGCCCGTTATCAGCCGAGAGTGCCCACTGCCGGAGGAAAAGATAGAGCATGTAGACTCGGGGCCGCTCACGCGACAAGAGATTCTAGCAGCTGTCTCCTCAATGCCGAACGGAAAGTGTCCCGGCGTTGATGGTCTCCCAGTTGAGTTCTACAAACGTTTCTGACGGGTAATTGGTAACTCCTTGACTCGGGTATTTAATCTATGCTTGTCCCGAGGAATGTTCTAGCATGCAGAGTGGAGTTGTTGTCCTCTTGTGCAAGTACCCGTCCCGTGGCTTCCTTCGATCAGTCTAAGGCATTCGATCGTGTGCGCCACACGTACCTATTTTCAACACTGAGGGCTGAGGGCAATATGGTTTCGCTGATGGTTGGGTGCGCTTCGTTGAGGTGCTATACAAAGGCGCAAAAAGTGTCGTTTCCGTAGCTGGTGGTGTATCGTCTCCGTTTGACGTTACGTGTGATGTCCGACAAGGATGCCCTCTCTCCCCCGCCTTGTATGCCCTTGCCATCAACCCTCTCCTCGGGTGTGTTCTCTCTCAGTTATCCTAATGCTACCTAATAGATGCCCACCGCCTGTGTTTGCGTACGCTGATGATGTCTCCGTCATACTACCGCGCGAGAGTTCCCTAGAGCCAGTGTTGAAAGCGTTCGAAGACTACGGCACAGTTACTAGGGCAAGATTGAATAGGTCCAAACGTGTCGCTCTTTTTTTAAATGTTCAGCCAACCTGTGCTGCACCGTTTCAAGTTCCCGTAAGACCTCAGGTTAAAATCCTGGGAGTTGTTTTTGGCAGTGCAGGGGTCACAGCTGTCAACTGGCCTCGAGTATTCAGCCGCTGTAGTGCTGTGCTGCGAGAACTTAAGTTTGTTGAACTGCCGATCACTTTTCGGGCACGGCTGTTAGCAGCATGGTATTACAGTCGCTTGTGGTTTTTAGCGGCTGTTTCGTCCCCGCCAGCGGTAATACAAGCAGCTCCGTTGAATGGGTCTGTAGGTCTCGACTCCACGGAAGCCGTGATCTGGGTGGCTTGGGAGCACCGGCTGTGCCAGGAAGGTGCTTGACGCTTCAATCGCGTATTCTCTTTGAGGCGCTCCGTGCGTCAGAGCACCCAGCCTGAGCATTAGTGCAGTATTTCCTAGGATACGCCCACCAGGTGGTTCCTCGAAAGTCCCGAGCTTCGCCCCAGGGCGGAAGTACTCCATGCTTATTTTTGTGCTCGTGTTGCTGTCGTGCGGCGCTTGCGTGTCGAATGCCCAGATGAAGACATTTCCTTGTGGAGCGTCCGTGATTTCTACGCCGCCTACAGGGAAATGCGACCGGGTCCCGCAAGGCCAGCAGTACCAACGAAATTCGCCTGGCGGCGTATCACTGCTGGCTTGATGCACGGCGCGCTAGTCTCCAGTGGAAGCTGGCCCATGGTGTCCTCCCACTGCGTGAACGTTTGCACCGTTTTCGGATATGTCGCACGGACGATTGTCCGTCTTGTGGCATGTCTGAGACAGCAGAACACTGTTTTTTGCGATGCCATATTCCACTTTTACTGTGGAGTAGGGCGGCGCAAATATTTGGGCTCCCAGCAGTTGATTGGGCCACCGTAAGGTACCTGGAGCCGTTGCCGGTCGCACGCGCAGAGCGGAAGCAACTAGCATTGCTGATTTCGGAAATTAACTTCCAAATTTGGATTCGCCGGTGCCGGCTGTCCTTTGGTGGCCCAGATGTTGGGAGCATGGCTATTTTTCAGGCAGTGAGAGCCGGGCTGCGTGCATATATCATCCGTGAGCAGTCATTATTTGGGTCTGTGGAGTGCTGTCGCCGCTGGCTTACAGCGACTCGGCTCTTTGATCATGATCAAGGTGAGTGGCATATCAAGTTCTAGTAAGCCCACTAGGACTGTACTGCTCCCCCATAGCGACTCTTCCGGAGTTTCAGGATTGTTCGCAGGGTATGGCACGTACAACAAGCAATCTCCCTTTGGAGCGTTGTTATCTGGTATGTAATATAGAGTTTGTGTAAAACAGGCTACCTCCATAGGTAGTTATCTTGCTTGATGACAATACACACGTCATTTTCTCTCGTCTGCTACGGAATGTCCTAGGGCTGCGACGCCGGACATCATCCACGACTGGCAGTGCCAGCGCTTCCAAGAAAAACAATGCCTGATCGCTTAAACAAACACGCCGTAGTCACTAAGTGTCCACGAATGACGACAGTGCTTCCAGCGGCCGTAACTATAAGACGAGCCAACATCAGCAGTATGTGCAGCCACTTGTAGCCACAGAAAGCACGTGTTTGAAATAGTCTGCAGCGATTGGCTGAAGCGCAGGATCTTGTGACTTTATACATCCACGTGACGAAAGACTGAGAGAAGATATTAAGCAGGCCTTCTGTATCTAAACGTGACGTCAAAGCGCCCGCGCTTACGTACCAGCAGAAATCTTTGACGTTTTTCGAATTTTGCTGGAGCATTCTGGGGGCAATGGCACGTAGATACATAAGGCCTGCTTATTGCCTCCTCTCCCTCCTTCGTTATGTGGACACATATAGTCAGAATTCGTCTGCTACCGCGACTTGCCCGTTGTGTGAATTCAAGAACTCACAAATGATTGCAACTAACTTCGCAAATTTGAACATGTACACTAAAAGTGCAACACGCTTTCCATAAAATTAGTCTTGAGAAAAATATAGGACCGTTTTGCGCTTTATTTTGCATTCCCGTTTAGTACACGGGGCCGTTCGCTACTCGCAGACGACAGTTGCTGCCCATGTGGCTGACAGTGGCTTGTCTCCATGGCTACGACAGCTGAAAGCACGCGCGTGATTGGCTACGGCCGTTGAAAACATGATCCTGACTGGCTGACTATTAGTTGTTAGGTGACGTCGACGAGTAAGTATAGGCTTTCTCTATCTAGGTGGCGTTGCTTTCGGAGTGTGTCGTTCGGGTGAAGACACCACAGTATCTATCGAATGAACTTCCCGAAATGAGCGATATCGCGCTGAGAGCGTCGTCTGCTAACTGTTCGTCTGCTATCGCGTCCATACCTTTTTACTGCTGACGCTATGGCGAGCTGTAGAATGAACAGCTCGCTCACCATATACTGAGGGGTTCAGCAATTACGCGTGAGGGATAGCATCGGCGTTATCTCCCGATACAAAACAAACGCTTCCTGCGTGTTTTTTTTTTCTTTTTTTTTTTTTACGGGCACCATTTGCGCGCAGACGATACCATAACAAAAGGATCAAGAAAGCCAGAAACAGGCGTCTGCGCAATTATTTCTTCTCGTTAACTATATGGGAAGGGGAGCCTATTCCCGGGTCAGACTCGCCGCAAACGCTGGGAATAACGAGCAGGCGGCGGAACATAAACAGAAACTGCCGATTAACCCGTGATACAGGAGTAACTACAGCGCACCTGTATCTAGACATCATTAGCGCTATGCACGCGCGGCAAGTAAAACGGAACAGAAGGCTGGAATACAGTGCAGTTAACCGAGCTACCAACCATACATCTCGGATAGTGTTATTTTTAGCCGCCGTTAGGAAGTGTGGGTGACTGCACGCAGACGACGACTACCCGATAGTTTGTAATTATAGGACCGTACGATAAGGTTGGAGCTGCGACGACTCAAAGTGTAGACTCGATCGATCGGTTGACTTACGAACGGTCCACAGGTATAATCACAGCCGATCGATCACGCGATTGCATGGAGATTTAAGGCTTTACATTGTTGTGGAGTATTTCGAAGTAATTCAACTCTGAAACTTGCACGGCGAACGGCGACTTTCAAGGCTCTGTTTGTGAGAAGGCCTAGTACGGTGCGCCGTTCCCGTATTCGCACCGCGAAGCATTTGTAGCCACGAGCAAATGAACGTGTCTACCGCTCGAACAGCGACTAAAAAGGCACACCGAAGTTTATATACCTACATATCATTTCTTTTTTTTTTTCTTCTTTAACCTAGTATCACCGCGAAAGAACTGTTGCCATGAGCGATATATACAGAGGTAGGTAGAGAGAGAACATCAGGGGGGGGCGAGAAAGGGGGGTGTTAGTATATGCGTACGGGGATCTCCGCAAAGTATGGCCGAAGTACCTAGTGAAAATGTCTAGAACGACAGGCATAGAAGATATATTCCCGCTGATATTTTTTTTTCTGTCACTAGAACGCTAAAGGCCACTGTTGTGCGGATATTATTGAATATTGATTAATATTAATTTTTTTTAAAGCGTCGAGACTGCACTTTCCCTCATGCTAGTTTCATCTCGTGTTTTCAGAATCGTACCCGACACTATGGTACTACGACATATCTGTCAGTGCAATCCACGTGCAATCTCCCAAAATACTGCCTCTCTACGACGCGGGGAAGTATTATAAAGTTCTTTTTTTTTTTTTGAAAGAACCATGACTCCAGGCGCGCAATCTACAAGTCGTCTACCAACATTGCTCCTCAGAGCTCCATTTCCATCTCCTCGCCATAACTGCTAGCAGTCTTCCGACGTCGGGCGGAGAGCGGAGACGCGCACTGTTGCTAGGAGACAGGCGCAGGAGCTCTCGATTACGTCACCTGCCCTCGGAGGATCCGAAACTACGAAGTTGTTTTTTTTTTTTTGTGCTTTCAAAAAGTACTATATTAAGTTTTATTTGTACGAGCACAGCGCTCCCTCATCGGTGTATGTGCGTAAGGTTCACTTATGGCATTTATATTTCGCGTATACTGAGCGTTTGAGCGATTCTGATTCAGTAACACGAAACAAAATAAATATAATGCTTTTAGTCCCTATTGGCACTTCGATAAAAACACAATTAGCGAGTCAACAATAAGGAGGCCCACCATTCGAAGAATCGCAACCAAACAAACAAACAAAGAAAAATATAATAACGAATCTTGCGGCATCTTCTCAGTAGTGTAGCCAGAAAAATATTTCTGGAGGGGTTCTCCAGGAACTTTACGTGGGAGAGGAGGATTTCCCTCTCGTTTCCCTCTCCCAAATGCACTACCAGAGGCACGATTTCGGGGGGGTGTTGAACTCCCAATAAACCACCCTTCCTGCTACACCACTGCCTGTTCTATAGACCCTTCATTTACAAACGTCATAGAGAAAAAGGGGTCTGACCCTTTTCTTTTTCTTTTTTTTTTTCAAGATCGCGTTATTTATAAGACTCTCTTCTTCGCGGATGAAGGCGCGAAAGTACGTCTCAATCAATAAGACCAGATGGCTACGATCTCCGCATCACGATGAGCCGAGGCAATATCTTCGCTAAGCACCTCCCGTCCCGCGTGAAGTGGCGATACTTGAGTCCAGCCCGTACTCGCGGCAATACCCTTCCGTCCAGCTTGCGTGTGGGGCACTACAATCACGGCGCCAATAACCCGAAAAAGGAGCGTAAACAGAATATCTCGTTACTGGTGCATGGGGCGACGACGTGCTCGCGAGCTCCGGAAGAGCGAGGCCCTGATTGGCTACTATATCGGGAGCGGAAAAGGTAAAGCGAAAGTGAATCTACACACACACACATGTGGGTTGTACAGGTTGGGACAAAAGTTTACGGAACAAGCGAGCGGCGTACTTTTTCTTCGGTGCGACACCCTAGCGGCTGCAGGAAGCGGGTGAGTTCACTGTTTCGGAGGGGTGGAAGGGTACGCTGTTAGCGACACACAGCAATAGCTTCCACTTCCCAAACACAACCAGGCGATACCGGAACTACCGCTGTGTCTCTGGCATCGCACGCTTGCACCCCTCCGAAGCAATGAACTCACCCGCTTCCGCCAGCCGCTAGGGTGTCGTACCGACGAAAAATTACGCCGCTCGCGTGTTCCGTAAACTTTTGTCCCAACCTGTACCTATCAAGATGTAATCAATGTAGTGTATTGGAAGAGTTAGAAGTTCTTGAAACACAAACAAAGACACGACGTCGTTATGCACTGCACAAGATATGCACCCCAAAGAGCCGCATTGAACGCTGCTCTAGACCGCTCGGACAATAGAGCCTTCGATATCATAATCAAGGTGCTGGGTGTATATGGGAACCCAAGTTATCCGCGCTTGTCTACTTCGTAGTGAGCAGTGATAGGGAATCCGTATTTTAGGATTGCATTCTAGGCATGTGTCGTCGAGTTTCCCGTTCCTGTTAGTTTCTTGCAGTTCATTGCACTTCTCTGGGGATGTATAGCTACGCACGTGCACGCACAGTTCGGTGACTGGGAGGGGTGATGTCTTTCTATTTTTTCATCTCTTCAGTTTTCTTTTTCCTTTCATTCATTTCATTTCCTTTGTGGGAGTAGCAGAATCCGTCAGGTGACGAATTCATTAGCGTCCTTTCTTTTTTGCTATAATCAAACTCAAACTTAAAAATAAAAAAACACAAAAAACTTCACTGACGATTTAGTGGTAAACGCGAGAGAAATGCGTTAGCATCAACCGCCTTTTCCGGTCCATACTTGACTTCCGGGCATCCACATCCGGTTTATACCCAACTTCCGGTTGTCCACTTTCAGTCTATACCCGACTTCTGGTTGTCGACAGGCCGTCCATACTTGACTTCCGGTTGTTCACTTCCTTGTCTAAACCCGACTTCCGGTTATCGACAGGCCGTCCATACTTGACTTCCGGTATGCATTTCCGGTCCAACTCGACTTCCGGTTCGCCACGTCCGGTCTAACCTGACTTCCCGTTGTCAACATCCAGTCAATGCTTGATCCCCGGTTTGACACTTTCAATTACTGTATGTAAGTCCATTTAATTAATCTTTAATTAGCCTCCATTACTTTTAGTTACCCTGTAATTACCCTTTAATTACCTTAGGTACCCTTTAATTACCCGAGGTAATCTTGAATTCCCTTAATTATCTTTAATTACGTTTACTTGCTTTAATTACGCTCAATTCCCCTTTAAATGACGTTAGTTACCTTTAATTAGATTTAATTACCTCCCGTAAAACCTGCGGTTACCTTCGGCATTCTTTAATTTCATTTAATCTTTCTCTTAATTACATATATCTCACATTCATTGCCTTTAAACTCAACTTTCTCGTTTTCATTGCCTTTAATTACCTCTAATTACCTTCAATTACTCTTACCTTTTACTCTTAATTACTTTCGACTCCTTCAATTTCAAATCATTTGCCTCCATTTATATTTACCCTCTTATATCCCCTTTGCATGCCTATACTTATACCACTGTCTCGGTGAGCCTTCACCATCTCACACACGGACACACATACACACACACATACATACAGCTTTTTCCATTTTACACGTTTTTTTTTTTACAGCTTTGACACTCCTAATGCTAACGCATTAAAAACAAAAAGGTAAAAGACAGCTTTTGCCTCCGTTGTAGTAAGACATCGTAGCAGATGGTTTGTAGCGTGAGAAAAGAAACGGACGACGACATGTAACAGTCGAATGACGTCGTGAAACCATAAACAGTCAATACGGCGAACGGAGCAAAGCAGTAGACGGAGCAGACGACAGAGTATCGGAGCAGACGACATCATGCAAGCAAGCAGACGACAATGAAGCAAAAGCGAAAACGCAGTCAGATGACGGGGAAATGGAGATGCAGACGGTGCGGCTGCGGAAGAGAAAAGGTGGAAGAGAACTAGAAAGTGTGGAACGACATGTAAAACGGAACGCTGCGGTACGGTACGTGCTATACGGTAGCTAATAAGAAGCAGAATTGCGTGGGACAATAGTTCTGAACTGGGGTACGTACTAAGATTCGTAACATCGTAACAGCGCACCAGACAAGGGCAAAAAAAGAACGGAGACACACGCCTCACTGCACTCACAACTTGAGAAGGTTTAATTTCACATGATACGTGTTTACAAAGGTAATACAATTCCTTCTCTTTTCGGTGTCTCGGTTCTTCTGTCGTCCTTGTAAGAGCGAAGGAAATAAAATCTAACACTGCGGTACTTTCGTCAACGCCCTTCGACAAGCATTCAGAGCATTTACAGCAGGAACAACACAGAGTTTGCAACAAACAACACTAGAAGGCGTTACGAATTTCCCTTTGTTAGGGTGCCTCAATACTAGCTCCAGAGGGCGCTACAGAGGGAGCTGGTATTCACTATTCAGGCACCCTACCCTATGTTAACTCTAGTCACTGACTCAACATTTAAAGGGGCACTAAAATGCAAAACAAGTTAACTTCAAATTACGTTACGCTCTACGTTAATTTCGACCTTGTTATCATAATTCAAAACTTTGATTCCGTTACGGAGCTACAATCGAAATTATCTATTAATTAAATCTCCTGCTGTCTCATTGGATGCCGCCAACCCTTGTCTCCTGGGGAACCCATTCGTTTTCATTGCGTTTTTCTTCTAAACGGTAGCGCTGGGTGAACTAACTTCACTTGCATTATACTAATTGAAAGACGGACTTTCACGTGACGTCAACTTCTTTTTTGCGTTTTAGTGCCCCTTTAAAGTGCTATTCACAAACTTCTGCTAAGCACCCTTTGCCCTTTTAATAAACTAAACAACAAAATATGTTCGCCTCTTTCAAGAGCGCCTTTTAGAAAACTTGAATCCACATCAGCACCACCTGCTCCCGTGCTGCCGCGAAAAAGAAAAACACAACTCTCGTCTGGCAACCGAAAACCAAAACTCGCGAAAACAGACGACGTACGTAGCCTCGGGCTAAGACTGAAAAGTGAACCCAAAAATTCATCCGCGTATGAGGAGCGTGAGCATATACGCGGATATATTATTATATTTTAAGGTAGCCCACAATTTTAATAAAGGCCTGGCCAAGGAATAACTAATGTTTCACGCGGGCTGCGCAGAAATCTTTTGTGCTGCGGAAGTCGGCGTAATGAGAAATCTTTTGGAAAGTGAGGAGACGACGTTATGCGCTCCTCCGACTTGGACTCGGCTTATTTAGATTAATGTGCATTATTTCGGCGCGTTTATTGATATAAGCCCTCCATTCAGGCGTGCAAAGACAAATATTACGCGGAACGAGGATTATGAAGGAGAGTGGTGGATTTACTTTTTTCACGCCGAAGTGCGAGAGATTAAAATACCATTTGCGGAATATAACTTCCGTCGTCTGAAAGGAAAGTAGAGGAAGCCTCCACACTAATTATGAAAGACTACCTGCTGGTAATGATGATGATGAGTGAGATCCTTGATTTGAGAGCGCCTTCGCTACGTCGACATATGGTGGCGTTGAAAAGGATCGTCGACATGTAAAATCGTGATGTCGTCTGCTTTCGCCAACCGCCGCAGACGAGCTCAAACACAGGCTTCCTGTGGCCACCGCTGGTTGTCCATGCGGCCAATGATGGCTGGTTTCTATAGCTACGGCCGCTAAAAGCACAGTCATGATTGGCTGACTATTCATGACTCCGTCACGTCGTTTAAGGCGGACTCACTTCTTAAGGTGTCTATATGGGGAATTTTTGTTCGCAGGGATCTCGTAATCCGCGCTAAATTTCTGCACGAAACAGGTACAGGCGTGTTCCCCTCGAGCTTATCTAGGGAATGACATATTTTTGAAGGCCACGATTTTTGATTGGCGCGATCCACTGATTTGTTTGCGAATGAAAGTTTGTCAAATTTTCAATACATGAGAGTCTACTGGAGATGCGCCAAAATCGCTTTTCCCGGCATGCCCGCCCGCGATATTTGGGCCAAAATGATGTCATTCTATACAGTATAGAAGTCGGGGAATTGATTGCAATCAACGGATTCGACAATCTTACTGCAGTCTTCCAGATCCGTGCGAAGGAAAATAATGGCTTTGTCGTCTGCTATCATGTTCTGCACGCTGGCGCAGATTACATTACTTCCTTAAAGCGAAGAAAAAAAATTTACGACGGTGCAGCCAACTCTCTCCGGAAGCAAACGTTAACTAGACCGCATGAGCCCGCCTTAAAGGGGTTGAGAAACCACACGGATAGAACTTTGTCTCTGGCATAGTCTGTACGCCTTACTCCACGCACTCCGTACGCAAAGTCCCACCTCCCACCTCCTATTATTTTTTATGCTACAGAGTTTTAAAAATCTCCAATTTTTGAGGCCGCCGCAGACCGTGGCGCCAAACGGTGCCGGGCAGCTCCACGAACTCGGCGGGAAGTGACGCCTTGACCAGTTGCTCTATGGCTCTACGTCATAGCCCTTCCGCTGATTTCACTCAGACTTGTACGTAACGGGTAACGGGTAATTGCGTTACTAGTAATCAATTACTTTTTTGAGTAATTTGTAACGTAATCGATTACTTTTGGGGCCCAGTAATTTTTTGAGTAATTCAATTACAATTTTCAGTAATCAATTACCAAGTAATCGATTACTTGGAAACTAAAGAATCCACATTGTTCGGGACGACGCACACATACATATATGGGATGATTCACCGCCGCGAGAAGACAAAACCAACTGCCCTCTGCAAGTTCGGTGCAAGGCAGCTGTCTTATATCTAGGACTTTTCCCGCAACAATTACTTACCCGAGGACCCCGAGGTCAATTGCTACAGTGTTCCGCACGTGTAGTGTATTTTTGAGTCCACTGTCCTCTCCCCATTCATGTGTACTATCACTGTCCGTGGTACTATCTATCCGTAACCCGGCCTGTATGACTTCGGCTGAACCCGGCTGACTTCGTTTTTGCTCAGTTTCCTTTTTTTTTTTTGTGGATATCTTTTTTTCTATGTCTTTTTCTTCTATATCTTTTTCTCTATCTTTTTTTATATCGTTTTCTCAGATATCGAAAGTAATTGGCAAAGTAACGCGTTACTTTTCAAGGCGTTACTTCATTACTTTTTCCGGCAAGGAATTTGTAACGGTAAAAAATTACTTTTTCGTACAAGGTAACGGTAACGGTAATCAATTACTTTTTTTTTAGTAACGTGTACAAGTCTGAATTTTCACTTCGCCGCGTCGCGTCCCAGCGCTCGCCGCGTCCCTGTTTACAGGCGTCGTCATGGGGACGGAAACTCCGCACTTCCGTGGCGCGCTCGGTACTACGTCATACCGAGATCGGGCGAGGAGGAGGCGAGCCAAGAGTGAAAAAATCTCCTCATATTCAAAGCGCCGTAACTGCGTGGCGCGGGAGCGCAGCGTGAAAGGGTTTCGACGGAGATGTTTGGCAGCCATAAATCTACATTTCAAACATGATTTTGTGTGATACAGTCAACCCTCGATTTATGAACCTTCGATTTATGAATTCCCTCGTTTTATGAACACTAGCACGAGGAACCAAACTTTTTACATGCATTTTTCCCTCGTTTTATGAACCTCGATATTCGAATAATGAATGGAATTTCTGGGAACCAACTAGGAGTTGCCCAGCGTTTTTGCCCTCAATTTATGAACGGATTGTTCTGAGGCCAACAAAAACCTTCAAAGGGATTATTCGTGGTCTTATGAATGACGCCTGAACAGACAAAACTTTTCCAGGTATTCCAGTGTTCCAGCTGAAGGCATGGTCGAAAGCAAAATTACACAATATATTGCATTATAAACACAATACCAACTCGGAAATACTGTTCCATTTGCTCAATAGTACTCACTTAAAGGAATTTTCGATTTATGGATCCCTCGATTTATGAACGATTTTTCGGGGAACCGAGGGTGTTCATAAATCGAGGGTTGACTGTATTTGAATTTGGATTCACAACCCCTTTAAGAGGTCAGACTTATGCCCCTGTAACACTGCAAAGTGAGTGGCATTCGCAGCGAATGTCATTCGTTTGTATCGCATCGAGCTACACGAAGAAACAGAATGTCTTTCGCAAATTATGTCAGTGTCGATAATTAAGACACCAGGGCCGGACATATGAAGCATTATACGGGCACATTAGTTCTATTTTTATTTCTTTTTCTCGAAGCTAGCACAAACATTAGAATATTTCGCAAGATCGTGACATTTTCGACGACACTTATTTGGCTAAGTATCACGAGCCAAGCCAAATAAGAAGCCTGTCTGCACCACACGTGGCAACAGGGCGACTGGAAACGAGGGCAGTTCCGTCCGAAACACAGTGTTTAGCCTCCATTCCTTCGTGCCAAAAGTTATAAATTCGTGAGAAAATATTGCAGTAAACTATTCATTCGTCTTTGATTTATTCAATAAAAGAAACATATATATATATATAACTCTCGCGATACTCACAAGCAAACGCCACGTCCACTCATCCTCATAACCCTCCTCCTCTCCACCACACCCTCACCATTCAGCGACACCTCAACTCGCAACTCGGCAAAGCCTCACGACCTTCAAACAACGACAAGACCCCCAAGACAGCCCACGAAACTCATCATTTTCGCTTCGATGAATCGACAGGAAAGACGAAAAAAAAAAAAATTCAGCACTCACTCTCACTTCATCATCCTCCGCCACTTGAATGGCGGCGCCACTTCAGCCACCCGACCGTGAATATACGTCCGATCCAGCCTTTTTCTTTCTCCTCCTCCTCCACCACCACATCCTCGTATCCCTCTCCTACCTTCCCCAAAATGTCACAGTTCCCCTTCCTCCCCACATTCCCCTCTCATCTTCCCCAACATCACATTTAGCAGAAAGAAAAGCAGACATATCACACCAGTATGGGAAATATAAACACAGAAAACAGCAGAAAGAAAGAAAGAAAAAAAAAGTATCGCACGAACCCATGATTAGTGCAATTTGTTAAGGCGTCTCACCCTTTGTTCTCCAGATGACATGTAGGGACAAAGGGGTCTATTGTTTACGGTCAATTTGATCGTGCTCTCACAGCACACCCCCTTCGAAGCAGAGAGAGAGAGTGTGTGTGTCGAAGACAAAGCGTATCGAGTTAAGGTTGAGCAGTCGACAAGACCTTGGCCAGCAGCGCTCCGGAAGCCGTCTCCTCCCAATGAATACACGCATTGGCTTGATCGGAGGAGCTGCCTTTTGTTCGAAGAAGCTCCACTTTTGAAAAGGTCACTCGAGTACTGCGGGTTGCTCCCAATAAAGGAGAGGTCCTCATTGTGTTTGCGGAAAGAGTTAGATGCCCCTGCCCTGTCGAGCAAGGTCGAAGACGAAGGCATGGTAACGGTGCTTTAGGGTTTCGAGTCAGGTTGATGTGATTGAGGTGTGAGGGACGAGCCGTTAGTGGAGCAAGATGTCGCTGATTAAAACTGACATGTTTCCTGCGTGCCAGGTGTAATGTGTTTCCTTGGACGAATACACGAACCATAGGCTTGCTGTGCCTGCCCGCGACTGTCTATGCTGTCAATGGCGGCTGGTCACCACTGTCCGCGATCCTGATTGGTGGACCGGTGGTGGATTGGTGACGTGCACAGTTCCCTTAGAAGTCGGCCCAGGGCGCACATTCCCCCAGGGCGTCAGTCGTGACGTTGCCCACCTCTGTGAGGCCGACAACGGCGCGGTGGTGGTGGTGGTGGTGATAGGGCTTGCCGTTGTCGGCCTCACGTATGTGGGCAACGTGACGACTCACGCCCTGGGGGAATGTGCGTCCTGGGCCGACTTCTAAGGGAACTGTGCCAACATATGTCTGAAAGCGTCTGAGGAAAACCCAGGAAAAACCCCAGACAGCACAGCCGGCACCGGGATTCGAACCCGGGTACCTCCCAGTCTCGACTTGCGCGGTCCTTTCACCAGCACCGCCACCACGAAATCTTTTCATTGGAGTACCCTCGAGTACCTTCCTCTTCCTTCCTACATGCGTACCTCCAAAAGCGCAAATCACGCCGTACCACGTGACCGACGCACACCATATGTTTGAAACACGCTTTCCAAGCTGAAGCACCTCCCTTCAAGTACATTCTAACCGTCACAACCATTTAACGACTAACCACGTTTTATTACAAACCCTCGACACTCCAATCGCAACCGAGGTATCCACTGCCTAACGGAACTTTAACGAGTTCCTAAAAACTCACTCAAGGTCCTCACAGCTGTTTGCCCCAATCGATGCTCACTGTTAGGAGCATTCCGCGCGGGCGTCCAGCCGCACGCGGATGACAGCGCGTTCGACGAGGGCGACCTCTAGCGTTAATTAAATATTTAAGCGTCGCGCCACTTTCTGCGCGGACACATTAAATTGATTCGTATAGGTTCCAAGTCCTTTTGACAACCGAGCCATCCTCGTTTCGCTGGCACGACAGGGACAGTGTCAGCGGGACTCCGGATGACTTCGTGTTGTGCGTCAGACGCGACAGGTGGCAGAGCACTTTCGGGGATTATTATTATACGAAATTATACGGGAAGATTTATTAATCTACTGGAGCGCGGGCTTCACTGTAGCACACCGGGTGTCCGGACTCGCATATTCATGAAGTGACTGAAGTTGCGCGATATTAGGATGCCTAACAGTGGCCATGAACAAGTTTGAGCGTTCACGTAGTGCGCTATGACTATGAGTCGCTCGTGAGGTGCAAGTGTTTCGTGGGTTATATTTTCGCGCACGGGTATCCGTAAGGGGGATGATTTTCAATTCCTCCCTATGTACCGAGAAGCAGCTGTCGCTGACAGGGTGAGGCCAGTCGGAAGAAGTATAAGAGAGTGGGGGGGGGGGGGGGGAGTTAGCGCGTGTCGTGGGCAGACTTCAAGGTGAACTCCGCCAACATACGTCTGGCAGCTCTGCAAGATAAGTTAGGCAAAAAAAAAATGATATAGCACAGCCGGTGGCTGGGGTTCGATCCAGCTACCTCGTATAGACCACGCGGCATGGCTCTGTAGCTACACTCTTACGGGGGACAAAAAAAAAAAAAAGAAAGAGTAATTTTAGTCGTTTTGCGGACTGGATGTATCGTACCCATTAGTTCGGGGATAAAATATCCGCGTCAGGGGAGTAAAATTGGAGCAATAGCAATCTCGGGGGATTTACTCCTTTTTTCCCTTAGAGTGTACCATCGTCGGGAGGGTACCATATCCAGTACCCATAGTGGTTATGCTGCGAGCATGCTGGAATGTTCGTTCATTATGTGTTTCTAGTTTCTCCAAAAAGATAAAAACCTTTAGAGACGAAGTGAGGGGCATTGAAAGGCTCCAAAATTCGTTCCCACGTCGAACAAAACCCCGAAATTTGAGGACACAAACTCAAATATTTAAATATCCTTTTATAAAGGTACATCGCCCAGCCTCCATATTCCATGAAGATCAATAGGATACATTTTTCGTTCGTCATCAGGAGACATTTGCATGTATTGAAGTTATCAACGCGCTAGTGGATATAATGAGGTTCCCTGTTGACATTATCTCCCGCATTCAATTCATACGATGGGTTCGCAAGAGAACTTTTCTAATTCCGACACAAAAGGTCCGGAAGATGGGAAAGTTTCCCATGTAAACAGAGCGCATAATAATGATATCTGACGACGAAGTTGTCGTGGAGCTGAGGGTTATCAAAGGGACGCTGATATACAATCGGACCTTTTTTTTTTTTTATGATGCATCAGTCTCAGCATTATAATCGCGAGTATTCCTGGAACGCAGTCCGATAATCTCGACAGCAATGGGAATGCATTAATCTTCCAAAGAGTAACGGAACAATAAGAAACTCGCGGAGAAAATGAGATTCCGGCCATGGTTGCTAACATTCTTTCGGAACAGGCTTTCTCCGTATCCTTCCTTTTTATTCTTTCCTTTTTGCCGACGTGTGGCGCTGTTGTTCTCGATAATGCTGCGAGCGTTTCGTCTTTGTTTCGTACTTTCTCCGCCAGGTATACACAGAAACGCGATTCGAGGAGTGGGCGCCGCCATTAGTGCTGCCACCCCGTGGTAGTCATAGGAACTGTGCACGTGGGGACTGCCGTTTGCCGAGTTCCTTCATTTTCCCCGTGTGTGTTTTCGTTCGGTTTCGTGTCCGTTCGTGTTCATTTCGTGCCGGTTCATTTTCTCTCGCTCGGGAACAGGTGTAGAAGAAATATCGCACGGGCCAGCACTCCCCACGTGAACAACTGTGCATATGTGCACGCGGAAGAAAAGCAATCTTCTTTTTCCTTGATGTCTGGAAACATTGATTGATCTACTCAGATGTTTACTGGATTACATGGAATGTTCCGTTAGCATTAGTCATACTGATTGAAGACGGCGACCACGAATATTTGTCTCAACGGGAAGAGCGACTTTGGCAGTCCACCCCTGTTGTGTCGTCGCTGGGAACGAGGCTAAGGAGAGACCAGTGGCTTGAGAGTAACGCGACGAGGTCTCCCAGAAAACGTGTAATTGAATTATAATTATGATTTTTAAAAAAACTGCGCCATCTAGAATCATGCTGTAAACGGCATTTGTTTTGCGCATGTCCTTGCCATCCCCTAATGTGGATGTCATCTAACTTGAGTTTTATTGTGCTAATTATTACCAACTGAACTCGACAATTTGCCAAGTAAAGGTGGCTTTTTTACCCCACCAATGTGAAGCGCGTGCCGAATTTGCTAAAGTTCGTGATAATAGACCTCTCCCGGAGAAACGTCACCATGACGCTGGTAGACGAACTGAAACCGAAACAAATCGAAAGGCTGGTTCCACGAATGGGCACTTGTTCGCTGCCTCCTATTAAAAGAAAAGAAGGACCGACGGTCGCGTCCCTTGCAGGGACCATCGTAATCCCCTCAAGGCCATGGCTTTCGGGCGCGACCTTGTTCGCCCCTATAGCTTCGACCGTAGTTCAACTCTACCAAATTGGTGGCGCTGTCAAACACTATGACGCCATTTGTTTACAAAGAGGGAGAGGTCTCTTGACACCACAGGGGTGGCATCCAATGTATTGCTCCGTAGACGAAAGCGTGCTGGGCGAACGCAATGCATCCTGGACAGGTCCTGGTCGCACGTCACAGCAAACGTCAAGGCACACGTGACCTTAAAGATGGCGGCGCCCGTGATCGGCGGCCAAACCGTTTGTAAACAATGCGGTTGTTGTTTCTGGACGACGTTTTGGATGTTTTTCGATCACGGTAATTATTTTTATCCGATAATCTCGCAGTAAAACGCGCAATTTTACACATAAAGCCTCGTATTGTTGACAACTTCCAAAGATGTGATGACGACCGCGCGTTAAGACTTACCGAGCCAATGCGATGTACCAATGGGCTACCATGTTGCGGAAGAAGCACCGCATAGTTTACGCTGGCAAAATACGGTCATCTCTTGGGGTTATGACGGCGAAAATATGTCGGTAGACGGCAGAACGACATGTAAACAAAGTCACATGACCTCAAAATGACGTTTTCTATGACGTGCGACCAGGACAAGATGGCGGTTTTGCCAAAAGCACCCGCTTGAGGGTAGTTACAACAATGGCGGGTTTGTGTCACCCCTGTGATTGACACGTATATTGAAGAGCTATCCCATCGGAAAAAAATGGCCGAACATCGTGCTTTTCTGAGCGCCCAGAGCATGGGATGGCTCATCGCATCCGGCTTCAGCTGGAATCATGCTTTCCCTCTCCCAATTTCAAGGACTGTCTCTTATTCTACTATCCCTCTGTGAACTGCTTTTCGGACTGCACGAAGGCGCTCAAAATGTCGTCGAGAGCTATGCTTTGGGGGCTCCGAAAAGCACGATGTTCGGCTTTTTTTTTTTTCCCCCGATGGGATAGCTCCTCAATGTCTCTGTCATTTATCGTGAATTTGAGTAAACTCGGCGCGCGCTTCACGCTGGTGGGGTAAAAAAGCGACCTTTACTTGGCAAATTGTCGAGTTCAGTTCGTAATAATTAGCGTAATAAAACTTAAGTTAGATGACATTCACACGAGGAGTTGCTATAAACCTAGTAAGAACAAATGCCGTTGACCGAAATGATTGTAGGTGGCGTAGTTTCTTTATTATAATTCAATGACACGTTTTCTGGGACACACTGTACATTGACTCTTTTGGCAACCCTGGTTCCCGTTATCGCGTTACCTAGCAAGAGGGGCACGTGAAAGCAACGTTGTCTGTGTAGTCGGCTCGAACAAAAGCTTTGTGGCCTTCCCGAATCCGTACGTTGGGAATGGGAACAAAACGCATCACATGTATGACACTCGTCTGGGAACGAGGCTTTGTCTATGAAAACGGAAGGGGATGAGAACGCGAAGAGTGATTTGCTTTGTCATTCTTGGACCGGATATCTGGTGTGCAGCAGCGATATCCGCAGAAATCGACATCTCTGGGGAGGGGAGACTACAGGGACTGTGCGACAAACTGGTGGCGCCGCGATGCGGCCTCCGGAGAAAGTACCCTGCGTGAATGCCGCCGGGTAGCCAGCTTTGTTTACATGTGAAGTGCGGGCATCTTTTTTTTTTTTTGCCACACTGGAACTGTTGCATCGCTAACTGTACCAGCACCTAAAAGAACTCTTAATTAGGGACACGATGTTTCATTTCTCATGATTTCTATGCTTCCAATACCACCGAAGGTACTAGACTCGCAGCCAATAGCGTTTTGTGACGCGCGTTCGGCCATTGCATGAGGTGTGCACAACATATTCTATTTCTTTTGTTCTAGTTTCAATGAAACTGTATGAGGACCTGCAAAATGATCAATGATTTACAGTTGCCACTTCCGTGACGGTGAAACGCCGCTGGATACTGTATCACCGTCAAATGCACAGACCAAACGGCAACCTATTTCGAGATAACGATTGAGGTGTTTCATCGCCAGTGCCTAGAGTCAATAGTGCTCCCGGTAGTCTGGTTGACGAGTCTGAATGAGTCTCACAGTGAGAACGGAAGTACTACGTTGTCCAAAAGGTTTTTGTATTACGCACCGACGATTTCACAGCTGTCGTGCCACAAGCCTACGGCGGTAGCCGAGGTAAAAACTCATATAATTTCTTATTTGGGGATCTCTTTAGCATTATTGTATCTGAAGATACTGGAAAAACTGCAGTACAAGTTCAGACAATAAGTTGTGACCCCACGTGTTTATTTGTATGGATAAAACGGACGCACGATGTAGATTTCAGTGACGAAGCTATGTGTGTGCAAAGAGGACGAAAGCGATGCAAGGCTCAGTCAAAAACATGATATTACAAATGGCTGGAGTCATAGGAATACAGATATATAGCCTTCGCTAGCAAGCCAGGATTTTGTGAGGAGTCAAATAACCATCCTCACGACGTATCACTTTCAGGTGTTTTGACCAGACAGACGCGAGTGGCTGTTCTCCTTCCGTACCGTTAGATGCATTATAAATACGGTGGTTGCTTCTGTGCAACGTTTGTCTCCATTCTCTTCGCTAGCGCCCCAGAAAGGTTCCACATAATTTGCACTTCGAAAATTAGCCCTTCTAATTACGGCGGTCGCCACGCAAGCTACGGTTTCACTTGAGAATGTATAGAACGGGCGGCTTGGTATCACGTCCGATACTTCCAAGACCGCCACTGGCGGCGCTGTCGTGACGGAGCAGCGCGCCCCCTTTAGGTGTTGCACGGTCCCTAAATGTGCATGACTATATGAATTGGTAGCTGCGCTGTGTTGGGGAATCTCAGAAATTTCAGGAGGGGGTTGCAAACAATCCACGGAGGGTGTACGCCCCCCCCCCTCCCTTTTGGGTGTGTGTAGGGAAATCCCTGGTGTGCAGTCACTTTCACGGTTGTATACATGCTGCTGCTATAGGTATATGCTTCGAACGAATTCGACAACAAGATACTTAAGCGAACACATGTGCTTCGGAGAGTATGTGGACTGTTTTTCACCTGGCAAAAAGAAATGATCAAATTGCGTAGACACAGGCACGCTGGTGGATCAACTCCATAACGGCAAACGGCAAAAAAAAAAAGAAATGAGTAACTTTCTTAGACTTTATTTATTGATTGATTGATTGATTTTTCGTGTGCTTTTTGTTTTTGTTTTTCGTTTTTATTCCGTGTCAGCGCCGCGAAGCAATTGTAGCTATGAGCGGCGAACAGATGTGGACAGATGGAAAGAGGACAGTAGGAAGGAGAGGGGAACAGGGGGGTTATTTTTTTTTATTATTTTTTTTTCACATCACATCCTTTATTGCACATGCCACACTCATTTCAGGTGCACAGGAGCGTGAAAGCAAATATGATGAGTCAAAGGCATTTTGGAGGTCCCAAGGAAGTAAGTTCTCATTGAACGTTGTGCAAAACACTGCTTGGGCTCTATGCATCAGTAGTGACAACCCCCTTACCTCTTCTTCGGCGCCACTGGTGGTACGCGACCCCCCCCCCCCCCCCCGCTGATTCTCAGTTGGACGGGTGGTGGGGGTGACTCTGAAACATCCTACTTACGTAGAAAAAAAAAAGAACTCAATCGGCCATAAAATTCTCGAAATACATAGACCAAACAGTTGTGATACCGCCATCTCAGAAACCGAGCCGACATAATTTTTATGGTCATTTTTATATGCGTATGTCGATGTTTGCAACGACACGAGTCGTGGGCCTGGACAGAATGCAATGCGTTCGCCTGTCCCTGAACAGATGTGTGGAAGGGCAGCACTCTCGCCACCTCCCTTAGGTGTTCACTTCCGTTTTGGGCAAAAACCCTCGTCCCCAGTGGTGTGCCATCGGTTCCTTTCGCATATATTCGCGGGGTATCGTTTCCCCTTAGGAATTACTCGAGACTTTTACGAGCGGGCACTTATACGGAAAAGTAAGAAAGGATAACGGCGCGGAACGTATATGAAGCCGAATGCCTAATAAATTATTTACGAGTAGTAATGTTCTAAACGGAACGAAACTGGCTATAAACGTGAACGAATTATCTGCACTATAATGGCGACGTTTTTAACGTAAATGACGATGGCATATTTTTATGCAACCGGGACGGCGTAGCGCATACCTCCTTATGCTTAGAGGCTCTTGCTGTTCATTCATGGTTCATGGTTCATATGTTCATGGGCACTTTAAATAAATACTCAATACTCAATGCTTTAGAATTTGATGTCAAAGGGATAGGTACGTCAAATTATAATGTGTTGAAAGACTTTACAACATTAGGGACGCCCTACTAAATAATGATCGATATAACAGACGATATACTGCAGATGTTAACATGATAAGATAAGATAAGAAGACGCGAAGAACTAAACGCATCGTCTACGACGTATGGTGTACGTGTGACGTATGACGTACGTAGCTATGACATATCGTAACGTCACTGTTACCGTTGAAATACGGTACAAGTTAGAGATTCGACCACTTCCGTGTGGAAACTCTCGTGCCGCCATTTCAAAGCAGACGATCGTCTGCTTTGAAATGGCGGCACAAAGTTCTCGTTCTTCCTCGCGAAAGAACCTTGATAAGGTCAAATAGCCCGCATGGCAGACGACATCGTATTTAATTTGCGAGCTCGTGAATTTATCGATATTTTCGTTACGTGTTACGATGCTGGGAACGAGAGTATTATGCGCGCCACCGCACGTTAGAAGAAAGTTGATTGTTGGGTATTGTATCGCGTTCGGTGGCCTGGACTCGCAGGGTGCCATCAAGCCATTCGTGCTGGTTTTCGTGCAGTCCAAGTCCTTCTGCATGTCCAAGATGAGTAGGACATCACGTTCCAGTCGCAGAGCTAAGACCGTCCAAGCCTCCGAAGCGACTCGAGTTCTGGATTGTTCACATGGTCTGGCACGTACGCACAGCAATCCCCTTTCTGGTGAAGTTGGAGTACGCGTAAAAGGGGTTACATCTACAGGCAGGTTCCCTACCCGTTAACAATACACGCACTATCCCTGTATAGGGCGTTGTTATCTGGTATATTGTAAGATAGCCATCCTCCAGGTAGCAATACAAGACAGAGTTTCGTTCGGTGTAAAGGGGACCACCTCCATAGCTAGTTCTACTTGATGACAATTCATATTGTCCCTCTATGCTAGAGGGAGCCACTCTGTGTGGGTGATCCAGTCGCTGAGTTAGGACTGTCATCGAAAGCAACTCTTCCTGAAATCTGAATTGTTAGTACGGTCTTGCAGGTACAGGTTGGGACAAAAGTTTACGGAACACGCGAGCGGCGTACTTTTTCTTCGGTGCGACACCCTAGCGGCCGCCGGAAGCAGGTGAGTTCACTGTCTCTGAGGGGTAAAAGGGTAGGCTGTGAGCGACACACAGCGGTGGCTTCCCTCCGAGGCACACCCAAGCGACACCGAAACTACCACTGTGTGTCGCTAACAGCGAACCCTTCCACCCCTCCGAAACAGTGAACTCATCCGGTTCCGGCAGCCGCTAGGGTGTCGCACCGAAGAAAAAGTACGTCGCTCCCGTGTTCCGTAAACTTTTGTCCCAACCTGTACGCACAGCGATACCCCTTGGGGTGAAGCCGTTCTCCAGCCCGTATAAGCTAGGGTAATAGAGGCTTATCTCTTCTCCTAGGTTCCGCTGATGAATACGTACTTCCCCTGTTTTATGAAAACATAATAATAATAATAATAATAAAATCTCCAGTCCCAGTTTGCCTGCTTGATGACAATACACAAAACTCGGAACGATGCCCGGGTGAAAAATTTCGCAATCGAACAGAACAGTTCAAGTGAATTTCCAACGTAACATCGTTCCAAACTCTACCATTTGGAAACCTCCCATCATCCCACAAAGGAACCGCGGTGGAGATACACCCACCACGAACGCAGCGCCCTCTATACTCCAAAAGACCCGGCAATTTTCTGGAACACACGGAGCCCCATTGTTACGACCTCCTACGTAAACAACGACGTCCACCATCACGTATATAACGCGATACATTTTTCGAGCCGGGGGGGGGGGGGGGGGGGGGGTGACGTCGGGGAGCAGTCTATCATCGAAAGCGGAGATTTCGTTGTCGTCGTCATCATCGAATTACCGCCAAGCGATTTTTCTCTGCTCGACGAGCGATGACGCTAACACAGGGTTGACAGAATGGGTCGTTCGCCAATATGATACTTGCGCTCGCGTTTCATGTTGCAGTAGGTGCATTATGGCGACGCTTTGACTCTGACTCTTCGTGGAGAGCTGGAAGCATCAAAGAACACGCCGCTGCTGTTGTTTGTTTCGTTAGGGTGTTTGACCTCCTTGTAGGTTGCTTTTTTACTCTGTGTTAGCGCCGCGAAACGACTGTGGCTATACGAGCGGAATACAAACGTGGACAAATGGAGAAAGGACAGCAGGAAGGAATGGCCGACAGGGGGGTTAGTATCCATCCTGGACCGAGACCGTGCCGACATTCGGGAAAGTCTGACGGAAAACCTTAGACGACAAAGCAGGTGGTAGGATTCGAACCCACTACCTCTCTGGTGGTGGTGGTGGTGGTGGTGGTGGTGGTGGTGATGGCGATAGGGCTTGCCGTTGTCGGCCTCACGTATGTGGGCAACGTCACGACTGACGCCCTGGGGGAATGTGCGTCCTGGGCCGACTTCTAAGGGAACTGTGCCGACATATGTCTGAAAGCGTCTGAGGAAAACCCAGGAAAAAACCCAGACAGCACAGCCGGCACCGGGATTCGAACCCGGGTACCTCTCAGTCTTTAGCGTGAACGACCTTGGCGACCACTAACGAGTTGTCATGTTACGTCCTTGTTGTTGTTGTGAAGCTCGGGCTTCGTCGTCATGGATCTTGTCCACCACCAGCTTGTCTGCGTATATGCTATTTTATCTGCTTTTAACCCTCGCTCTCCATGCCGCTCGTATGCAACGTTGAACACCTGTATTCTGTATCCTGTAAATTGCTCAATGGCCAGTTCTTCTGCATGCGAACACTAGGTGCAGGACTTCTTCCGCGGTGAACGAATACGTTTTTGTGCCAGAGATGTGTTTGAACGAGTGAACAATGAGAAATTAGTTCTACTCAAAAAACAAAACGTTTCCGAAGTAAGATTCATAGAAGTAGACATGCAAGTGCTTCAGGAATTCGTCTAATGAGATGGAATGGCACATGGACATGCATACATGGAAAAGAGTGTGAGACCCACGGCCTACTACTATACTAGAGACCTGGACATCCGCGAGGCTCCCAGCACCGGGGTAGTAGTTCTGGCGATCACCACTTCGCTATGGGATTTGGCGCTAGCTACCACTATCTGTTATCACGTGATTTGCCGAAACCGCGGCAATGTATGGTGGGCTGTGTTGCCTACGACGAAGAGGCACGGAAGGGAGTAGTGCGTGCTTTGTAACAGCATACGAAGGATGGCCATGATGATAATAGTGTACATGCCATTTCCTTTCCCCAATAATGCTACGTGGCGCTGGCAGCGGTCACTATTGTAACTAACCCATGACCCGGCTCTCCCATAGGCGAGTTCCATTTGTCCAGGTCTCTAGTATAGAGTAGGTCGTGGTTAACAGACGATCGCAGCCAAAGACAAAAGGAAGAAGGTGTCGTCTGCGAACTAAACCGCTTCGGTCTCATGTTCGCCGTGGTCTTCAGCAAACTTCGGACACAGCAGGAAAGCTAATTAACTTCGTGGAGAAACCAATTTCCACATTTCTGAGCACATCGCGAACACATAAACACATCGCGAAGAAACTTCAAGAAGAACATCTGCAAAGACAATCCGAGAAGCTCAATGCCTGAACCATCGAAAAACGAAACATCCGCGATCCAATCCAATCCGGAATCTCCCCCAGGAACGAAATGCTCCCACGAAAAAAGACAGACACGCCAAGAAAGACGAACACGTCGTTTGTTCGAGCAAAGCCGGCATCTGGACCTATCTCATTCCACCTGAAACCCACACCGGACGGCGTAGCCTATACCTCAAGGGGCTTAAGCTTTCTTTCTGTCTGCAAAGCCAAGCCAAGCAAACATAAGCAGCCAACATCTTGCCGAACCTAATACTGACAAGAGCTGTACTGGAGAGCACCTCATTAGACGACGAGGAAAAACACTGGGTAAATCCGCTGTGACATTCCTAACTTGGGTACTTGGTTAATTGAACGCACCCGAACAGAAGGCTCGAGGCGGACTCCTCCCGCAGGAGGCGCAAACAGCGACGAAACAAAACTGTATAAATAGCCGAATCAAGCCTAGAGGAAAGTGCGACGGAAGCCAAATAGGAGAGGCCTGTTCCTTCTTGGCACACAAAAGCTGAATGGGAAGGAGCCAGGTGTCGCTGGCAGCATATGGAACAAGGGCTGTTCATCAGTAGCGACACCATTGTGGGATAACAGGCTCGAAAGCAATGTTGCCAACAATGGTAGAAGTGTTGAAAGCGACTGTAGGACTGAAGGCAGACGACGGCTAGAGTGAAGTGCTCGCGAGTAAACAGTTTGTGCGTCGGAAATTGGAAGGAAGGAAGGATGCTCGAAGGTGCAGAGATGGCGGAAGGAAGGAAAGTGAGCGCTAGAGGGCGTTGTGTCGTACAGTTGAAATTTCCGACAATTTGTGAGCCAAATATGTTGTGAGGCATTCTTGACACAGGTGGTGAAGGCTTCCTGCTTGAAGGAAGCCTGATTTTTGACGTTGCTTTTTTTTAAATTTATTTGTCCTTTTTTAACTACGTTTTCGGATAATCTGCTGTCTACGGATAAGCATATACTTCCGCTTAACCAAAAGCGGAAGTATATGCTACGGAAGTACGTGCCTATCTTTGGACATGGTGAACTTTCCTTCTAGTCCAAAGACTGGCAGGTGACCGAGTACATGTTTCTCTGATTTGCACTTTCCCTCCATTAAATCTGAATACCCACAATGCGACCTATGGCTCCTCCACTGGCACTGGCACTCCAGGGCTTTCGTGTTTCTTCTCTTTTTTTTTCTTTACATGTTGTAAAGATATTTTTCAGAGATTAGTTCTTTTTATAATTCGGAGTTTTTCGTCCTTTATTTTTTTACAGAGTTTATGTGTTATTATTTTTATATTATGTTGCTATTATGTATATAATTTATTGTTATTAGTTTATTATTATTCTTATTAATTATTTTTGCTGAGTCAATATCCGAAATTCTCAAACATACAAAAGCAAAGTAGGAGAGAGGGACATAGACAGAGGGCGAACCTACGTGGCAAAAACACTGTTATGCGGCAAAACTTGTATAGACAACACTGTCTGTATCACGGTGACCTGGCGGCAAGAACGTCTCGAAATCAGGATATTTCTTGACATAGTCGCAAGACAAGTTTCGCAGGCATCCCATCTTACTAGTATCTGCTTCGCAACAACTGGCTGCCCTTTCAGGAAGACAATTTGCCCGTCATCCTGTGCACCCTTGTCCAGAAAAATAAAAAAATAAAAAAAAAATCTAGGCGCCGGACATCTTCCAAGTAGACCCCGGAAATAGCCGAAATGCTCACAAAATGGCCTCGCACCCAATAGAGCCACTAAATATTCAGGGACCCCAATGTGGAGGATGGAGTTCGTACACAGTGCCCGGATGCTTCGCGCATTGTGATGTGAGAGACCGTTGCATAGTGGATTTGGGTCAACAGCGTTCCAGTTTTCTTGTCGCGCGGGAGCTGGCAACCCGAGATGTGATGATGATGATGATGATGATGATTCGGGTTTTAGTGACGCATCAGCTACTAAAACCCGATATGTGGTGGTGACACTGCTGAAAGAGCTCGTCGTTGTCGGCCTCATAGAGGTGGGCAACGTCGCAACTAACGCTCTGGGAGAGCTGTGCGTCCTGGGCCGACTTCCAAGGGAACTGTGCCGACATAAGTCTGACTGCAGCGTCTGAGGAAAACCCAGGAAAAACCAACCGGAGACGTGAGCAGAGGTGGGGAAGTTACTTTTATTTTGTAGTGCACTACCGTTACTACTTTTAAAAAGGTAACGCGTTACGTTATTCGTTACTGTTGGGGTAGTAGGTAGCGCGTTACTAACGCCTTTACTTCTGATAAGTAAGGCTTTTTGCATTACTTTTCAAACTTTTGCATTACTTCACCAGGAATCCTCGTAATGGCTTTACGTTACTCAGTACTTTTGTCCCATTAACGCATTACCGGTAACGCACTACTTTGTAACGCGCGTCACTCCCCACCTCTGGATGTGAGTCAACCTCGACACAAAAGGCTACCAACTCCGTCGAGCAGCCAATCAGGGCAGGCCTTTTCTTGCTGCGCTTTCGGTAAATGGAACCACAAAAGCGGAGTTTTTCGGATTTTTTATTACCAACCCTACCAAGGTTATGCTTCTGAAAACTTCGTGTCTCGTTTTACATTCCTGCAAAATATTTTGGCTCTACGCGACGCGAAAGCTAGACAATTTTTAGTTTTGAGAACTGTGACGTCATGTTAGGCTCCAACGAAGCGCCCGGCTCTCATCTGGCAACGTTGTTGCCCTTCGCGTCTTAGGGGTGAGGGGGGCTCACTTTTTGCACTCCGTTAGCGCAGCCGCAAGGGACATACCATCCGACCGCTCCGACCTTCGAGAAAACAGAAAGGAGGGAGAAAACATCCCTACATTTTCCCCTCTTTCGACCAGTGTCCCGTGACTTCTCCACCACGTGAACCCTCCCCGGACGCCGGCGTCGTTGCTAGGAGACGAATGCCCTCTCCAGAACATGACATCGTTGCAATTTGTGGGCTTATGGTTACGTCACCCGCTCCTCGCGTCGTCGAAACTTGTGGAAGTTCTGAGCAGATCTTCAAAAATTGACAGAAATGCACAGCCGTTCGTAAACAGGATTAAAATTTCGCGTATAGAATCTGAGGCACCTTCTTTTCCTGCACTAAATAAAATAAACGTGGTTTTCCGAGTCTGGAGCGGCGCTTTAATGTGATCGTGAATTTTTAGTTGCCCCAGTCGAAGCGCACGGCGCGTGTATAACATAAGCGGACACACACGCAACGAAGCTTCTACTGAAATATTAGCTCTACTTGCTCTGGCAACGAATGAATATTACAGACTAGGAAGGCCATCTTGCGCATAACCAGCGTATAAAGGGCAGTTTTGAAGAAATACGGAACTTGAAAAGGCGACGCGTATAAATCCTGAATTAATAACTCGCTGCACAGTTGGGCATTAAGAATTCACTGTTAGTCCGGCGGAACACTTAATTACGCCTGATGTCAAGATTACACGGCCGTGCAAGCGACGGAATGAATTATGGGGCACAAGCAGGATTTTCAAAGCGCTTCAAAGGAAGGGAACAGTTTCGGAAGGATAAATCGACTGAACTGCGATTATGTGCATATACGAGGAATGTCATTTCGCGCAAATACCGAATGAATTGATGATGACGTTGCATAAGTCAAGGACCGGAAAGCTACGACAACACGCCATGCAAGTATTAGGCAGCTGTCTGCGCAACTCCCCAGTTTCCGTCTCTCCCATATTGTCCGCGGATCCACCTCATTGGTTCCCTCTTCCAAATAAGGGGGTAACATTTTTAAGGGGGCAACTTCCCCACAAGATGCCCGCCCTGCCGTATACGGCACCTGTGAAAACCGCACCTAGGTTGCTCTCATAGTTTTTGTTCTAAAAATTCTGTAAAGGACAAAAACAAAAAAAAAACGCCCTGCATATTTAGTAACAACAGGAAATTCAGACTATCAAAATTCAGTTGTAAATAAATAACAGTCTTCGAACTTAATCGAACTATTTTGCACGGCGCCCCTGACTCTGAGAAACTGTCAACGTGTTTCGTTTATTTTATTTTATTTATTTTTTAAAGCTTCCGTACTAAATACGGACCAGCGTTTTAAGTACACTCATAAAATACTAACCCCGACGCCAGTGCATCACCAATTCTCTAATACTTCTGCCCAGTATATCTATCGAACAAAAAAAAAACATGAAGGAAAAAAATGGCCCTCCGAACCGTAGCGTTTTTATTGGAAAAAAGTGGAGCTCCTTCGTCGAGTGCAAGGGGGGGTGGGGGGGGGGGGTTATTTATGGGCCCCCATATTTATCGCCATTGGACGGAAGCCTCTCTCCGGCACCGTGCCTCTTCACTCGCCGCATTCATAACGGCAGGCTGCAAATTTACGGACGACCTTAACGCCCTTAAATCTTCGCACTCCCACATATGATGATGGCTGGAATACCCCGCATTGGCTTCCCACGCTTCACTGACCGCCTACGTGGACGCTTCCCGTGGTATACGTACGGGGAATTGCCGGAGCCCATATTTTCTACGTGGATCCTCTCCCGAGACCGCATGCAGATGGCCGCGTGTCCTTCAGGAAGGAACCGTTTTGCGGGGGCATTCTCTATACAAGTGGGATCGTTGGCGTGTGAAGATTATATACAGGGATGATGACGATCAGATGTTCGTGGTTCATTACGTATTCGTGACACCAGAGTGATAGGGAAGAAATTATTCCACCTGATGTCCTCGAGAAGAGGCGCAGCGTCCCAAGGCGATGACGTCAGAGGCTTTTTAACGACGTCGGAGGCAACGTAATTTTTTTACGCCTCATTCCAGCGTGTAAAAGGGGCAGTTTTGTAAATAAACACCCTTTTTTTTTATTCCGCAGGCTCAACTGAAAGGTGCGATAAAAGCGTTGAAAATTACGTTTACGAAACACTACTGCGAAGCAGCGTTTTAAATTGAATACACCCTACTGAAACGGGGTTTGCTGTAGAAAGTGGCTTTTGAAATGATGTCCTCTGCAGAATACACCGTTTAGAAGGGTGTATAAAAAAAATTATGCGTGATTTCACTAGACGCAACCACTTTCCAAATCCGAGAAGCCCTCTCGATCCTTCCGCTCCCTCCTTCACCTGGTGGTCACGTGTCGTCTGTTTCAGTCAATTCACGCAGACGATTTCGAATGCAGATGAAGGTCTGAGGCTACGACTGGCTACTCTTGCGACTGAAGACGGCTCCTCTCCATAGTTACGGCTGCCGAAAGCACGGTCGTGATTGGAGCGACCCCTAGGGGTTACCTCATGTCTTTCAGTAGCGATCAGCCCTTATTCAGTGAACATGGCGCTGTAAAAAAACGCTAAACCGCCTATCAAGTTGCACATGTTTCCAACAAACCACATGTTGCTTCGAAAATGCACGTATAGCATGTGTTTGTAAGTCAAACGTCGCCATGCCAGTACTGGACAGCTGTTTCGGCCTTCTCGGGACTCATCAGCAGTACGCAGGCAGGCAACGTTCGAGCAGATGGCGTCAGAAGGCCACGTAGCACGTGATGCCTCCCGTCAGGGTGTTCTAAGACACCTCTGAAAGCCCAGTGCAAAGCCAGTCAAGTGTATAAGGGAAAAAATAGTAGGAGCTCTTTGGCTGCACGTATAGCATGTGTTTATATATGCATATATATATATGCCAGGGGTTCGCCAGGGGGGCGATACCCTACCTCATTGCTGGTGGGGATGTGGGGAATGAAATAATCAGTCGTCTCGCACTGAGGACAGAAGCCCTAGGGTGTCCAAAAAGCTAAGAAAAATATGCTATGTATAATGCTATGCTATGCATATAAGCTATGCTGTTTTATTAAGGTACCCGATATCACCGTGTCGTCCACGAAAGCAGGCACGTCGGAAGGGCGCCAGTATTCACTAGCACAATACATCTCCACCCTACAGAACTCCGTTACCCGAATAAACATTGTTAACATGGTCAGTACCGCCTTGCGACACTGAATTCCGGGCAATGCATGCAAATTCCATTCAATACCATTGTACAACGTTCGAAAAGTCTGCTTTGATGACAGACTACGCTTTCACCCGAATACAATAACGAGGCTTAACTTTCTGAAAGGCCTACAGTGCCCACGAACTAGTATAATGTGTTGCCTGCAGTCTCCCCTCATTACGCAATGTCATTTTTCTTCTTTTTTTTTCGTATTGACCGAGCATTCGGACGACAAAGGGAATCACGTTCTCCGTGTATTCGCATTAGCGACATTTTCCAGGATACTCCAGTGGAAGATGCACAAAACGCCATAGCTTTCAGCTGTCATGTGAGCGTCGTGTCTTTGCTGCTCCTTAGCAGACGACAGGGACGATGGTGTCGTCTGCTACCGCGACTCGCCGTTCTGCGAATTCAAGAACTCGAAAAGGATTGTAGCTAACTTCATAAATTTGAACCTGTAGAATAAAAATACAACACGCTTTCCAGACAATCAGTCTTGAGAAAAATTTGGGACCGTTTTGCGATTTATTTTGTTTTCCCATTTCATACGTGGGAACGTTCGCTACACTCGCAGACGACAGTGGCTGCTCATGCAGCTGACGGTGGCTCATCTCCATGGCTACGACTGCTGAACGCTTGTTCGTGACTGGCTACAGCCGTTCAAAACACGATCCTGATTGGCTGACTCTTAGGTTGTTACGTCACGTTGACGAGTAAGCAGGCCTTGTCTATCTAGGTGTTGCCTAGCTGTGTACAGTTTTTTCACCTTTTCTTCCACTGGAATATTCCCTGGGGATGTCGCTGCATGGTGTGAAGACACGGCCTGAGGAATCTTCTAACAAACTAGTGGCAGTGGTTGGTTGGCTTCTAAGCCACATCTAAAAGCCACAGGATCCAACAGGGCTTATAGGGACAACCCAAGAAACACCGCGGGAGGACAAAAATGCAGGGTAACCTTTCTTAAAGGTACTATAAAGCAGTCGAGGTCGAACCTATGCAATCAGCATGACATGAAAGTGCTAGACTCAAAGGTTCAGCACAACAAGTAATATGCGCGGGAGTTTACTCAAAGTATTTTAATTGGTAAATAAAAACGCAGTCAAGAATGTCGGGGCGACGCCTGGCGGGAAGAAGTCCTCAATTTGTCAAGCAACCCTGTAAACAAGGAGACCGACAAACAGATGACTTTCCTGTTTGGATTTGCAAATACTACCCTTTGAGAAAATGTAATTTGTGTGAAATAAAATAAACAAAAGCCGAATCTTGCACTCAGTAGCTAAACGTCTATACCTGGGCCTCGTTTCAGAACCGTGGCGCTGCTATCGTAAGTCGCTCTGCTTGGCCCAGAGTCGAGCGCATGAGACATTTTCGCCGCCGTACTTGACGGAGTTGGCGTTTCGTCGGTCTGCTTCGCCACAGTGTTGCCAGTAGATATAAATTTGCATTTTTTTCGGGAGCTAAAACGTCTATGTGAGAAAATTTTGCGGCATTTTACTCCTGAGGACGTACACAATTCAGGGCACACAAAACATGAGGTTGCACCTCGACTACTTTATAGTACCTTTAAGCTTGCTGCCACTTTAGATTTACACTCAATTTCTATTACTCTTGCAGCCATCTGTCATTATTTCTGTACCAAGTGCTGTCCAATCAGCAACGCCGTCATGTCCTCGGGCTTTTCTTGTCACTTCACGTTTTACGACTCATTTCAGGCGGACATTCCTTCCCCGATTATCCGCACCGATGTTTTGCTTTCGATCTACACCACGTGGCGCTCGTGTCGGCGGCGAGGATGCACAACGTTACACTAATATTTTACGACCAATAACCCTTTACGACCGCTACTGCATGGATGCCAGATTTTTCCTCTCTCTCCCTCTCTTGTTCGTAACGGAGATTATTTCGCGGCATATTATTGCGCACTCGGCCTTAATGACTGTTCCGGTGCATTAATGATGACTTACGAAATATGTAATGAAGCCTACTTCCGGTAGTGCGCAGGGGAAGTCTCCGCTGGAACAGAAAGAGAAAGGCCGTATTAATGATAGCAAACAGATCGCGGGCCGTGTGTTCATTTTCTAACCGCTTCCAACTAATTAATTAATAGAATTGGTATCCGTATAGGTCATCCTGTCGCTACGAGAGCGAAACTAGTATCTCGCTACTGGAATGTTTAGGTACCGGTATAGCGCTTTCATGAACAGCGCTTCCTGAGATAACTCTTTTTAATGCTCCCTATCTCGTCGAGTTACAGCGTTATACCCAATTTCCTAGTCAAAGCATCGCTATATCCGGCAATCATATCAATATAACCAATATTATTTTGCAGGTCACTCGGCTTCCTGAGATAACTCTTTTTAATGCTCGCTATATCATAGAGTTACAGCGTTATACCAAATTTCCTAGTAAAAGCATCGCTATATCCGGCAATCATATCAATATAACCAATATTATTTTGCAGGTCACTCGGCTTCCTGAGATAACTCTTTTTAATGCTCGCTATATCATCGAGTTACAGCGTTATACCCAATGCCCTAGTCAAAGCATCGCTATATCCGGCAATTATATCAATATAACCAATATTATTTTGCAGGTCACTCGGCTTCCTGAGATAACTCTTTTTAATGCTCGCAACATCATCGAGTTACAGCGTTATACCAAATTTCCTAGTAAAAGCATCGCTATATCCCGCAATCATATCAATATAACCAATATTATTTTGCAGATCACTCGGTATTCCGGACCGATATTCGCTAGCTATGGGCATGTTTACGACCCATAATTACACGGGTAATTACTCCTAACATGGCACATGTTAAAGCATGTCTATGGAGATAAGTTCCGTGCATATACATGCAAAAATGCATAATGTAATAAGTTTTAAATGCCCTTCAGCATGCTTAAATGCATGTATTCCGCTCCAGCTGCCTAAACCGTAGACGATACAATGCAGCTATTGCATCACTACTTTCCGTTCAGTTATAACGAACAGGTTCTAATGGGTTCGATATACGCAGGAAGTGGGAGCATTATCCATTTACATAGACATAGAGATCCGCGAAAAGAAAGATAACTGTAGAGCGTACCACGAAGCAATATCATTCGAACTGGAAGTTCTTCACAAAATAAGCAACACACGCTCAACAGAATGTCTTCAATCGTTCAAACAATAACCTATCGTCGGCCGTTCCCGTCTAATATTTCCACCACGAGAACGAAAGGAAGCTCCGGAATTTTAAGCGAGTCCTCCCAATACGCATACTTTCCTTTTTCACACTTACGTCTTAGATTCAGGAACGTCAAGGAATTCGCTAGAATCGACTTCTCATTCACACGCACATCCTATATTAGTTCGTACTCGCTTCAAAATATTAAACGAGCAGTGAATATTTCAACTTGCCCCTTAATGATTTCTCCGCCATCGTTCCGTCGCAACTTCCGTTCCGGAATCGAAGAAATCTAAGATCATTATGTCTTAAGAGATTCTTTCTTTTTATTCATCCTTTCCATCGTTATATCCGGACTTTTTCTAGTTTGATCGTTATATTTCGGAAATATGAAGCGGTATTTTCCCGTTAAGGCAATCGAAAAATGCACTTTCTATGCTCCTGCCTTGATAATAAAGTGTACGAAGTAGAACGCTTCGATGCGCAACTTACATTAACCTCACGAGGAGCGAGCTTTTACGTGCGGCAGAATGTTTAAGTATCGCTTTAATGATGCAAGAACTTCTGTACAGGTAGTGATGTTTTTTAATACGCTTTCAGCGGGTTACTTTTTTTTACGGCGTGCACCCGCCGCGCGCGAGCGTGATCTATGTTTATTATGTTAATTATAAACTGCGAAAGGTAAAGTCTAAGCTTCGCGAGTACACGTCGCTGGCCGTCGTTTCTCTGCGCCGCCGTCGTTATATAGAGGGGTCGATTATTGCTGCCAGCATAATCATCGCGTTTATTTTGTGAACTCAGTTGTAATGGCTTCCCGATAATGGTCGAGGGATCTGGCGTATAGCTTTTATGAAAATTGTTTTATGAAAATTGTGTTATTAATAATATAGTGTAGAATTCTTAGCGCCTTACAGTTTGTTTTTTGAATGAGTTCATATATTACTTACATACTTTTAGCTTAGAATTTTAAAATGTAAAATGCTTTCTGAGCTTTCTTCCGAACGACAGAAGGCGCCGCGCGCGCGCAATTTCTCTTTGCAATGTCTCCAATAAGAAAAAAATAAGAAAGTTTTCTTGTATACACGTACACACGATTCATGTGTACGTTAAAGAACTTGCTCACACAACTAACACCATGATCAAAGATTGTAGCAAAAACGTGAGCAACTGAAGATAACCGAATATCCAGTATGAAACAAATATGCACAAAATATGTTACGTATTATCGGATGTCGAATTAAAACATACTACGATATATCGGCTATACCGACATCTGCGGACCAAATCTGACACGAGCGAAAGCACGCAATTATTTTTTTTTTTTCAAACACAGAAACAGCCGTGCAAGCACGCACGCACGAACACCACTAATTGAGACGGAACTTACCACACCTCAAATCGATACCAGCTCACACGTGGCGCTGCTGCTGCCACTTCATAAATCAGTGACACACCAGACGAGCAAGATAAACGAAACCGGAACTGAAAGCACAATAACAAAAACAGACGACGCCGAAAAGCGATCAGAGCAGCAAGAGCAGAAAAAAAAAAATAAAAAAAAAGCAAACCTCTTTCTCCTCCACTCTTTGAAAGACACTGTATTTTGAAACCCATTTTCGCTACCACGCATTTTGACACGTACGCGCGGATCAAAGAAGATAAAAAAAAATGATAAGCATATGTGTCTCTCTTTTTGTTTTATTCGGTGACAGGATGTTTTATATCCAAACAGCCACTTTGGAAGGCTGAACGCCCCCGCTCTTGTTTCGTGCGAGGCGATGCAGGGCGGCTTTGAAGAGCGAAGCAAACAGTTCTATAAGTTCCAGAAAAGTGTTTGTGAATAGCCTCGAAGGCAACTTCCTCCTAAGATATCTAAGCAATCGTAAGGTGTTTAAATATCTCTTACATTTTACATACAACCGTGACAATTGCGGAAAGGACTCCCATTGGTCCCCTTAAAGTAGCACAGAAGTCATTTTTAACACCCAGTTTTCTTCCTATAAAACTGTTAAGTTTGCCAGTAAGATGCACCATACGAAGTAATTTACACCACAAAGTCATAATTATCGCAGAAATTGAATTCAAAATACGCCGCAAAAAGCGACCGTGCGCAACGGTGGTGAAGAGCAGTACCAGCCTGTGATCTGCCTGGAACCTCGCACTGACGCTATAAGGAGAACGCTCGCTGATTGGCCTAGAGAAATGTTGTCTGCTACTCCGCTGTTGTCTGCTGCTCGGCTGTTCGGGGTTCTGATAAAGCCTTTCTCCTTGCCTCGGTAATGCTTCAGCCGCTCCTTCTATCCCCAATTCTCCGGGAGAACTGGCAAAACAGGTTTACGGCGGCAAAGGGACAAGGCGCTGACCCCCACTGACCGGCAAACCAGAACGAGTCTCCTTATGCCGTCATCGGTGACGTGCCATCATACCTCCTCATCCTCGTTATAGCTGGAGTGGCGAGTTAAGGGTGAAGGCGCGGAGCTATGTTTATGTGAGTTTTTTTCTGGGAAACAAATTGCACACATCAAAACCTTTCGCGCGATTCGGTATAATGACACACACACTTTCATCAGATGTCTTAATCTGAAATTTTTTTGGATGGCCCTCTGTACTCCTTTAAACGACCTGCCGCGATGATTCGAGAAGTCATTAAAGTAGCGCAGAAGTCCCCTTCAACACCCTGTTTTCTTCCTATAAAACTGTTAAGCAGGCCAGTAAGATGCACCATGCGAAGTAATTCGCACCACATTGTCATAATTATCGCAGAAATTGAATTTAAAGTATACGCCGCAAAAATCGACCGTGCGCGGCGGCGGTAGAGAGCTGTACCAGCCTGTGATCTGCCTGGGACCTCGCGGTGACGCTACAAGGATCACGCTCGCTGATTGGTCCAGAGAAATGTTGTCTGCTACTCCACTGCCGTCTGCTACGCGGCTGTTCGGGGTTTTGAAAAAGCATTGCTATTGGCTCGGTCATGATTCGGCCACACTCCTTCTATCCCCAATTCTCCGGGAGAACTGCCAAAACTGGTTTACGGCGGCAAAGGGACAGGGCGCTGACCCCCACTGACCGGCGAACCAGAACGAGTTCTCCCTGTAACGTCATCGGTGACGTGTCATCATACCTTCTCCTCCTCGTTATACCAGGAGTGGCGAGTTAAGGGTGAACGCGCGGGACCATGTTTATGTGAGGTTTTTTTTTTTTTTTTTTTTCTGGGAAACAAGTCGCACACATCAAAACCTTTCGCGCTATTCGGTAAAATGACACACACACTTTCATCATACGTCTTAGTCTGAAAATTTTTTTGGATGGCCCTCTGTACCACTTTAGAATTGAGGCCTATACAGCAACTTGCGCTGCAGAGTTTACTTTGCACATCCTGTATTTTACCTCTACACTGCTGCACACATAAAGTTCCCTTGTTCCATTAGTTTCCAAGTTACTGCCTAATCCCTTTTACTACGATCACGAATGAATCTTATGTTTGAAAACAGGACAAAACAAATCAATTCGTCATCGAAACGACACTCTGACATATCCAGAGTAAAACAAAAATATTCGTACGATTCTCTTTTTTTTTTTCGGGGCGGGTTAAAATCTCATCAGAAAATCATTAGTCATGACGAACTCAACACGGTAAACTTTCATTCAATCAGGCGTTCGTTTTCTTCTTCTATTTTTATCTAATTAAAAACTGCTTAAAATTAAAAAGGAAGGAAGAAGATGCAAAATCGATGTCTCAGTCGTACTTGGACAGCGAATGAAAAAAAAAATAAAAATAAAAATAAATGCAGTCCGACAAAATACAAGTAGCGAACCGTATTGGAGAAAGGCAAAGCGCTTTTACAACAAAAATAAAGAAAAAAAGTAGGAAAGAAAGGCGTTCAAATAAGGGTCTGCGATTTCCCGCGGATATATTTGCATTAATGAAAAATTGGAAGAATGTCGAGACGTTCGCTTGATTTATGACGGTCCAAAACGACGGCGACATTACCCTGATGGGCGGAACGGGAAATTGAAAGCTAAGTGTGCCCACTAAAGACGTCAATATTGTATTCCCTCCACGCTTTTGTTTTTCCTAGAATTTCATTCAAGTACTTCCTTCCTTCCTTATTTTACGTTTTCGAATGGAAACGCGCGTGCCCACTGACGTTTGCATTTGCATATGCTGGCCTTCGTGGCAGATGTTCGCACAGTTCGGTCAAGAAGTATCCCTATCTTCCGCCCCGTTTCTGCTGTCGTCTCTCCCTCTGTTCGCGCCTGTACATCTCGCCATGGGGTAACCGGGTAACTTCGGCCACCGCGGGGTACGGGGAGTACCGCTACTGAGGCTGAGGGATGCTTGTATGTCGGTAGTTCTCTTGGACTACCCGAATCCCAGAGCAAGATGGACTGCACACCCGCTCCCTCTCCCGTACCACCATCGCCTTTCCCACTCCCACTTTTGATCCTTCCCTTTTTCCCTCTCCCTTAGTGCACTAAGCCGCTAACCAGGAGCAGGCTAACAGCACATTCCCCGCAAACGTTGTCCTCCCTGTGTTTCGGCTGCGCCGGGCTACGTCACGTGGCCCTCCCATCGGGACTGCGAACGTCACGAAGTGACGTCGACCTCCCTCTTTCACTTACGCGCTCTTTGAAGGAGTGGAGGGTTTGGAAATGGTGCGACAGATCAGAAGCTCCGCGCGCGTTATATCCGCTGTGCTCGCCGTGCCAACACCGAAAATTATTTACCGTCATTTCACTGTTCCTTTAACTCAAGATTTCTTAACGGCACTGTCTATGAAATATATACGTTGGATATTCACATATTCACAAAAGTCATCTCAGTGAGTAAAGCAGTGAGATGTACGTGGTATACTTCCCGGCGTATAGCCCGCGTCAATAACAGCCGGCCGGCCGGCTTCGGGCTTCTTTAATGGCGCTGTATCCTTACGGCTCTCGGGGGAAACGAGTCGGGACCTTCTTCCGCATCCTTCGACGCTAACAAGACATAACCCAGACGACGATGAGCTAACGGGTGCCTCTTTCATATTTTGTCTATTCTCGACTTCCGAACCGGAAGCCGCCACGCGGCAGACGGTGCATACGATACAACAGTTTTGTCTCTGTGCTAGGAAGAGAAGGTTAAAGTTCGGAGAAATCACGTGACCAAGTCCACGATCCACTCACAAGGAAGCAATAAAGGGGGTATTCGTTGACCGGCATTGGTCCACGGAAGAAAACACGTGCGCCTCGGTCTTGAAATATTAGCCCCTTGTTTAGGAGACGGACCAATGAGGTCGCTCCACGGGCAAAAGGCGAGAGAGGGAAGATGGAGAGCTGCAGAGACAAGCGGACCTACTTGCACAGCGCATAGAGAGTTTTAGTTACTCGTACTCTGTCGCTTTGCATGCGCTCCCGCAAGAGAACGTCGCCGAGTGTTCAGATTAAACATTGCGGCGACGCGGCGACAGGCAGGAAGGCGGTTCAACGCAGACGACAACGGTATACAAAACCAAGTACAAAATACCACCAAATATTACGAATACTAAACGCCCGCATCTCGTTTAAAGGTACTGTAAAGCAGCAGGCACACAATTTTATATTGTTGGCTCATTTGACAGCCTGGGTGCTCAATACACAAACGCCACAAATTTCGTTCAAATCCACCCCATAGTTTACGGGCAACTCTGTGTCTAAGACCCGACACGAACTCCGCAGTTCCCGCCATGTAGAGCGGCTGACATCAACATGTAAATAACAATGGAGCGTACAACGACATCTGTGGACCGCTATCATCACCACATCGGCTTGCCGGACGTGGTGCATTTTTGCGTAGGTGATTTTCATGGTGATTCTGCTGGCAGTTTGTTACTCATTTCAACAATGCACCAGCGTTCTTGAATTTTGAGAGAATATTTGTCAGGAACTTCCTCTTTGGAACAAACCTTCAAAAGAAAGCTCATGAAGCCGGCTACTTAGCCTATGACTTAGCCTATAGAGGGTTGGGGACATGTAACACTGTTGCTCGACGAATAGGCCATTGTTTCCCACCAGGCGTCGCACCGCGGCTTTTCACCGCAACTTCAGAAGTGATTAAAAAATGTTTAGAATTGTATGTCGCACGTAAAATTTGCAGTGTGGGTTTCTTTCGGCATGCGCCTTCAAATGCCGCTGCCAATATCATCAGCTTGCCTGTTGCTTTACAGTACCTTTAATAGCCTCTTGTTCGTTGTTGTTGTTACATTTTGGTTGCTATGCCGTGCGTCTCCGCTGCAGATGAGCGCCTTGTGACTCCTGCTTCAAGAGCTGAAACAGTTTGCCCGTTCTACTACAAGACGTTTCTCCTCCGTTGGACGTGAAACGCTACAAACGTAAAGCGTTACACTTTACGTTTTACGAACGCTTTACGTTAAGACGTATAAAGCGTTTTATCGTAGCACGCGACAAATAGGTTAGCGTAAGGCCGACTAAATCTCTATAATGACCCCCGAGTGCAACGCAACCAAACGATAATCCGTCCATAAGCGACGCCTAGCGAGAGCCATTGCCACATTTAATCCCGAAATCCCGTTTACGAGGGATTTGCTGCGAAATCTTGCACGAAAACGACGCTGTCTTGTTAAGCTGCCATAGTCTGAGGTAGTCCGATTTAATCTCGAAGGTCGGTCACTCGAGTGCTCGATCGATCAATGTTTTTTTTTTGGGGGGGGGGGGGGATAATGGGGCAAAAATGGTTTGTAATTCGGATAACGTTCGCACACCTGCAAACTGTTAAAGTGGAGATCGTGTGACATTGTCCGTTGTCTGTTATTACCTGTCCTAGAAATAAAGCACTTCACAGGCTAGACTCAAGTGTTGTCCTTTAATTCTTTGTCTTCCTCTCTTTTTTTTTTTTTTTTTGCCTTGTCCTGAGTCCTAGTTTAAACTAAATGTACTGCGTAGTTCGTATCTACGGATAGCAGTGTTCGATGATTCTCTAGCGATGTAAATAGCCTGTTAGGGCTATTATGAACGCTATTTTTCACTTGGTACGTGTATTTGCACGTCCTCTTACTCTTTTTTGTGTGTGTTCCTGTGTTAGCGCCGCGAAGCAACTGTGGCTACGAGAGGCGTACAGACGTGGGCAGATGGAGAGAGGACAGCAGGAAGGAGTGAGGAACAGGGTGACTAGTATGCGCGACTGCGCCGACTTGAGGGGAAACTATGCCGATATTTGTCTGGAAAGTTCGCAGGAAAACCCAGGGAAAACCTCAGACAGCGCCGCCGGTGCCGGGATTCCAACCCGCGTCACGTCCCAGTCCCGGCGTGGAAGGCGATCATCCTAACCACTATATGCCACGGGAGCTGGTCCTCTGTCTTCAATGGTCTTTGAAACCAATGATTATCGAACTAGAGCCGTTTATAGGGAGAGCTCGGTCATTAGGAGGAGCCTAACTTGAAGCGCGTCATATGCGACGTCACGGCTAAGCGACCTCCCCCACCGTTCTCGATTGTTGCCCCTTCGCACGGTGCAAGGAGGGAAGACATGTGCGTACTAGAGTCACTAAATAGGCAGCAGAGTAGCGACACTGAGCGACGCCGGTGAGCGAGTCGGCCATCTTGGGTCCGACGCGGCTGTGTCGCCTAGCAACGGGACGGCAACAGCCCCCTTCTCCGCCGGTGAACCGCGCGCAGGCGAGCGAGCTCGCAACACAGGAAACCAGTTTTGGGTGGAGGGGACACAACATGACGACGCGTTCTTGGAAGGAGAAACCACGTGACACGATCGGCCCAATCACGGAAACCGAACAGCGGCTCCGGCGCAGAAAAGGAATGCGATACTCTGTGCACCCCTATTTAGTGGCTCTAGTGCGTACATCGTCCTTCGAAAGCCCTTCGTTCTTGAACTCTTTCAGACTGGCAACAAGGCCCCCGCCCCTTATCACAGGCGGCTGTGGGTCATAAGCCGCTTATTCCTGTAGATTGCATCAAGTGCGAGAACACAGCTGTCGACCAGCTGGCGGACAGCATCAAAATGGCGCGCACCACATGGCTGATAAGCGGATTCCGCTTGGATCCAAGCTTTTAGGGCGGCGCAACGACGACTCCGACGTCAAAATAGGCTCCACCCATGAGGCGGCAAAAGGTCAGAGAATGGCCAAACTCTCCCTATAAATGGCTCCACATTGAACATGTGCGTACCGCCACCTAGCGTGTAACGTGTTAACTACTCAAAGAGCATTGGATCCAATGCTCTCTGACAGGTTGACATGCTACGCGCGTGATGGCGGGGTCGGGCCCGGAAAAGTTGGCCCATGCAGGGCTCCTAGTCGGCCCTGCACATTGCGCTCACCCTCCTCCACCTCCCTCCCACCTGTTCTCTTTCCACTCCTCAACAACGAGGAACCACGTAATCACGAAAATCATGAAAATGGACCATTTCTGACAACGCGTATGCGCATGCCCAGCCCCTGCGTCCGCCATCTTTGAATGGAAAACATCGCTATGGGCCTTTTCCGAGTAAGCGTATGGGCATGCGCAGCCACCTGCGGACGACTGTCATGCTCATTGGGGGGAGATAATCGGTTTCAAGGTTACGCGGACGCTTGAGGTCTACATTTGACAACTCTTTGTACTGGTAATGAGTACACTCTTTCCGAATTCTTCTTCCAATACTCTCTCGCTACTTTCCCACGAAACGTGCTATCCCGAAAAGCGTCGCCATGTTTATTGGGGGGGGGGGGAAAGACACGACGTTCGACATTTGGCCGTCAGGGGCGACGCGAATATGGAAACGGTCCATTCTTCTCGTCGAGTACGAAATACACTGCTTTTCTAAATATGTTCCTCCTTTCTTTCTCTCTCTCTCTCTCTCTCTCTCTTTCGAATTGCTACATCCCACAGGCATATAACCCATCGTCTGCTCCAACAAACACAAGAGACTCAAAATGTACACCACCAAAAACATTCGCGTAAAACACGAACAAGAGGAACCTCCTTTAGGACCGAGCACTTAATGATCTCATGCGTCATTTGTTCACAAAAGAAACAATAATGTGCGGTCAGGCGTATATTTTAGCATAAACTTATCCCTTTTGTGTAAAAGCCGAGCAAAAAAAAAAAAAAAAAGCGCTCGCTTTTTGTGGAACGCTCCGCCGCGTAAACACGCACGCTAAGCATACGTATTGCTTCATTACCTTCTACTCCCGAAATCCGCCTATCACTGCTGTACATACATGGGCGCGCAAGATTCCTCGTTAAGATACTAGATGAACCGAATCTCAGCTATGCCAACGGTAACCAGGCCGACCGCATGCGTGCACGCTATCTGGCTTTACCGAAAAGTCAAAAGATAACAAACAAAAAAAGTGGAAATCGCTACGCAAACTCCCTCTTATCTCGAACACGGCGAACGAGATTCTCTGCCGCAGCTCGGATGATAACGCTTTGTCCAGGACTGGGTTAATCGGTGTTAGTTTACGGTTTGTGACGATTAAAAGGGGGCGGTACCATGATTACTCGGTGTTGCGAGTTAGGGGGGGGATAGTTTATTAAGAAAGAAAGAAAGAAAGGAAAGGTTAGCCAGGCAAAGAGCCGGCTTGCTATTCCGAAAAAAAAAAGGGAACGGTTAGGTAGGCTAGGTTAGGAAAGAAAAGGAGTTAAGTTTGGTTAGGTTAGGATAGGACAGGTTAGGGCTTGGTTAGAAGGCTGACACCAGTTATTAACCAGTTATTAGTTATAACTAGTTGTAATGGTCGTAGACGTATAATACCCGGAACTTCAACGACGTTACGATCATGGTATCCGACACATTTATGATTCTCGTCAGTTGTACAGGGTTCAAGCGCTACTATATTAAATAGAGCTGGCACGTCAGAAATTTCGAAGATTTTTTCGGTAAATTATGAAACATTAAAAACCGCTATTTCCCTATACGCTGCCATTACCTAATTTTCTTGATCTTCTTTTTTTTTTTCGGGAAGCTGCTGACGTTTTGAAATTGTAAAACCAGAACGCATATTAGTTAGAAAAGAAATGTAACACAAGAAGTAAATCTTATGTTTCAAAATCTTAATGCCCCTCTCACATGGGTTGTCTTCAATTATGTTTTTTTTTTCTTTCAATTTCGTGTGAGCGCCGCGAAGCAACCGTGGCGTACAGACGCGTGAACAGGTGAAGAGAGGACAGCAAGAGGGAGTGGGGGAGGGCGGATCAGTATGCGTCATGGGCCGACTTCAGGGGGAACTGTGCCAACATTCGTCTGAAATCCCCCCGGTACGGGGAATCGAACCCGAGTCACCTCCTAGTATCGGCGTGGAAAGCGAGCATCCTAAGCGCTATATGCCACGGGAGCTGGTCCTGTCTTCAATGGTCTTTGAAACCAATGATCACTGAACGTGTGCGTACCGCCACCTAGCGTGTAACGTGTCAACTACTCTCTGACAGGTTGACACGTTACACGCGTGGTGGCGCTACGCATGTTCAATCATGATTGCTTTGAATGTCCATTGAAGACGGCCCTTGTGAGTTGTGAGACGGGTATGAAAAACGTCGCAAACTAAACATCTAACAAAGTTGTGACGAAACAACGCAAATCCGCCACGCACAAGGCTTAGCGGGCGGCAATTGGAGCGTTCTTTTTTGTATTATTATTATCACGATTTATCCGCAAAGAACTGCATCAAATGACGATTTGAACAGATTTTTAGAGCCTATTATAGAGGGATGACACGCACCCGCCATTTTCGCAACCACCCTCAAGGGGTCGCCTCTGGCAAAGTCACCATCTTGCCCTGCATGGTCGCACGTCACAGGCAACATCATCTTGATGTCATGTGACTTGTTGTACGTTCTGCCTCGGCGATTCTCGACATTTCCATGCCAGCATAAAAGCATATACTATGAACGTATTTTGCCGGCGTAAATAATATTGTGCTTCCTATGGCGGACTCATGCGATCTAGTGTACGTTCACTTCCGCACAGGGTTGGCTGCACGGTCCCAAAATTGTTTTCTTCGATTTGCTTTTCTCGCGCGCTCTAAGGAATTAATATTACCGCCGTCAGCGTGCGACAAAGCCATTATTTTCGTTCGCAGGGATCTGAAAAACTGCACCAAGCTTGTCGAATTTGTTGATTGCAATCATTTCCCTGACTGCTACTCTAGGGAATGACATCATTTTGGCCCAAATATCACGGGCGGGCGGGCCGAGAGAAGCGATTTTGTTGCATCTCCCACAGACTCCCGCGTATTGAAAATTGGAGAAACTTTAATTCACCAAAAATCACTGGATCGCGTCGTTCCTTCAAAAATGTGTGATTCCCTGGATAAACACGAGGAGAACACAGCTGTACTTTTTTCGTGTAGAAATTTAGCGAGGTTTACGGGAACCCTGCGAACAAAAATTCTCCATAGACGTTCTTAAGAACTGAGTCCGCCTTATGGCCAATTCGGGAGTTCAAAATATGGTAACACGGCTATAATATACGGGCATATATGACACGTAAAGGCTTACAGGTCAGTCGAGACCAAAAAGTTAAACCTGAAATAAATGAAGAAGAACGAAGCAGCAATGCAACATTTGATTACGAGCTTTCCTGCACAGTCTACGCTTCATCAGGTTCGTTTTCTTTTCTTTTGTTTTTTTTTTAAACGTCGCTTTAACGTGACAGTTAGAAGAACAACAGCGATACAAAGTTCCTTTTTTCCAGGCACCTCGCTACGAAGTAGCTCTTTCTACTTCCCACATAGCCTCCGTTTCGTATGTATTTTCGGCTGCTTCGCAACAACGCGCTGTCTTGCCATAGAGGACAGAGCTGCACAGTGAAGCGCAATTGGAGTCCCATTAATTCTGCTCATTGGCTTTGTCAGCGGCAGTAGGTTCTCATTAGTTCATCCACAAAGGGGCCCTATGTTGCAAAGGAACCAGTGAGTAAAGTAACGAGAATTGGTGGTCAAGGAATACCGAGTCATTGCTTTTTTTTTTTTTTTTTGCTTGCTTGCTTGCTTCCAGAGTTGGAATGGCTCTCCGGTTTCGCTTTATCCTAGTCTATACTAGTGTACACGGCGAAGGATTTCTCTTTATTTGGGAGGGGTTGTTCGTTTCGTCGTTGACTTCGGCTTAATGTTTCTGGCGGTAGCCGACAGGAGGCGCAGGAAGGGTGGAAAAGTGCAGTGAGTGAGCAGATTGGTATTAGTAGTGATCTTGTGACACCAAACCCGGTGGTCCATCGTATATATACTGAAAGATCGTGGTTCGCATACATTGTTGCGTTCATTACACCTAAAGACACGAGGTTTCTTCCTCTTCACTTTCGTCTGTGCGATGTCGTTGTTTGAGGTGTCGTCTGCTAGGGCAGCGCGGATGCAGCTTCTCGCAGACGGTGGTAGACAACTCCACAATTTCAAACTTCAATGAAATAAGAAAAAAGAAAAGAGAGAGAGAGGAGAATTCTTGAATCCCCGCCTTCCGTTTGAGCGCCGATGGCAAGATGCTTAAACCATGAAACGGCGCCGCCTCAAGATACAGACGACGCGGCTCAAAGCAGACGACACGCATGCATCACTCCGTCGTCTGCTTGCATTCGTCCGTCACGGCGGCGTTCTTTAGCTGATTGCAGGACGAGGATATCGTCCGAGGCAATGGGAAAAGTCCCGAGCGGATGGGCGCCGGCGGGATTCCATCGATTATGGCAATGAAAGGAACCTTGGAGATCCACAAAGGGGGAAGCGCCGCTAAAGGAAGAGGAACTCTTCCACAGAGTGGAAAGTTTGTATTGATTTGCACAATGTCTCCGGTCCCCTTTGCTGGCAGGTGCAGAGATAAATACAAAACGAGCAACAAAAGCGTACACTACTACGTGCTGGGAAAGCGGTCATTGCATTGCCCTCATCCTTTCGGTATTGAGAGAAAAGGGCAAGTGAAATTGACTGATGTGTGCTCGTAGTCGCGTGAATTCCCGAGAGAAAGCGGGATGCGAGGCTAGTGTGTACGTGTGCGCTTGGATAGGGATGCGGGATAGCCAAGGGAAGATAGTGATCACGATGCTGATGGGGATGTTGCGGTTACTGGGAGCAGTCGGTATAGCGGAGAGATTTGTCGGCGGGGACGCGTTGAAGGATCGGGTGGGTGTCATCCCTTCGCGTCTTTGTTCGCTTCCTTGTTTATCGTTGTTCGGAGGTACAGTACGTTAAGCAACGCCGACCGGCAAATAACAACTCAGTAAAAATAGCTAGAGAGCTTTTACAGAAAACGTGCAACGCTGTTATTACTCGAACCGAATTCCCTAAATAACGCGTCCTGGAGCTAGTAGCCAGTCCCCGAGTGGTTTGGGACTAACATCTCCATTTTTTTCATCAATCAATCAATCGAATCGGTTTTGCACGCGATGTATTGCTCATATAGTACATGGTGCTTATGAGGAAGACGAGTGTGGGCTTTACCTAACGCCTCAGTGCGTCAGGTGAAGCCAGCTTTACGTTTCGGCGCGGGTTCTTCGGAATGAACTCAAATACGTCCCTAGTTAAGTACTACAATTTGGTTTTGAAGATTGTCGCTCAAAATGCCTTGCTACGCGCACACTGATGTACGAATCTCGGCCAGCTGAGCAATAACAGTGGCCAACAGTGCCCCTACAAAAACTGACTGCATCTTCTGCCATTGTGCCAAACATGTTGAAACGATTGTAGCTTTAGAGAGCCGTCATTGCCGGCAAACTTCTGGCGAGAGCCTTTTAATGCTTTGTGAAATAGTTTCCTCACTTTATTCTCTTTTTTTTTTCACATCTACTATTACATAATTTCACAGTGTGGCGATGACGTGGTCGTCGCACGTGACAGATCAGCGATTTCCCTACACCCTCCCTGTTCTTTTTCCTTCTTTTTGCAACGTCCCTCCCCTGCTGAAATTTCTGATGTTGCCCAATACATGTCTGCTACCAACAGATACCAATACTACCAATATATATCACATCCGTGGCAGTTTCAAAATCGTTCCCATAAGAAACGATTGTTTCAAGTTTTCTTTTTTTTTCCTCGGACGATATTAGAGAGGATTGTCTTGCCACAGACTGCGATGAACTCTCAACCTGTGCAGACATTTCTTTGTAATGTATCGTCCCTTATGTAATTGACGGGGTGATGTGTCTCTTTTCTTTTCTTTTCCACTCCTACTTAGGCCTGACTATCTATGTCCATAGTATGTCTAAATAACAAAATAAAATTAATAGCCTTCCCGCTCCGCCTTGGAAGCTCCCCCCCCCCCCACACACACACACACTCCCAGAGGTCGACTTCTTGGGAGATCGCTGGGCCCTAAAATGCACCGGACGAACTGCTACATGGCAGTTGATCCCATAAGGCTATAGCTTTAGTATTGAGAGACTACTTTAAAGATCACTTAATAGTTCCAGAGAGCAACAGCGACTCACTCAATCGGAAACACCGATCAGTACTTGCACGGTTTGAGAGCTAGAAGCAAAGAGCTCTTCGTCGTTGAACACCGACCCCGAAAACGTCCCTAATTCGTCGTCCCTTCGTTCCACCCGATATCGAAATTCATGTTAACCCCAAAATACGCTGCCCTTACAAGAAACAGCAGCAAAAGAGCATCGACTCGAACGAGGAAACGTATTGCGGAGAACGAACCCGCCGTTCAAATCCCTCCCCCCTTAGGCTAGCAATCGTTTCTTCTTTTTCCGCTAAAATTGGCGGCCGTTTCACTCCCATCTCCTCGAGGCGCCCCCTAACAGATGACGCGTCATCACCGCCATCATTTTTCTCGGCTGGAGGCTCTGTTCGTGGCAGACGATGCAAGTACCTCCGTTTAGGCTTAGCTTGCGCGGTTGGGCCGAATGATGGTATCTTAACGAGCGTCTGGATTAGAGTGGGGGGAGGGGGGGAGGGGGGAGAAAGAAGTTGGCACGTAGCAGAGGGCACGTACTCCGGTTATCGCTGTCTAGCATGCGTGTAAGACTTTGGCGCCAACTACTTCGGAACCTGTAATTACGGTGCAAAGTACACGGTTTGTGGTGTGTACTTCGTCAAGTAAAGTATAAGGTGCCCTTAGTGATTACCGTGTCTGACACGTCTCCGTCAGAAAACGCGACAGAATGCGTGCAAACGTGAAAAGCAGATGTAACTTGCAGATGAAGCTTGCTGTAGTTTCATAAGGTTCCCACCAGGAACACTGAAGTCGAGCCTTTCAGCTATCGGTTAACTACAGCAAAGAAATATGACGTTGCCATGATATGTACAACGGGGCCAATAGGAACAGATGTCTGCTACGACAGTAGATTTCTAGGCTGCTTCTGTGTTGCGACGATACAGTCAAACTCCTTTATAGCGAACACCTTTTTAACGAAAATACCACTACAGCAAATTTTTTTGCGGTCCCGCTGGAGCCCTATAGGTCCAATAATGGGCATCCTTTTAAACAAAAATACCTTTACTGCGATTTTTTTTTTTTTTTTTGCTGTCCCCTGAGTTTCGTTGTAAAGGAGTTTGTCTGTATACTGCATTCCACTGTAGCCGCTGGTGCACTAGTAGAGGTTCTTTGTGCAACTGGTGGTACATGGTACATGATGAAAAAGGGCTGCGCGGGCCACGGGGCAAAGTGGATCGCGCTAGGGACAACCGAGCTTAACAATAGTGCATGGCGTTTACATGAAGACGGCAGAAGGAGACACTTAGCCATAGAAGGCAACATACGGCTTGCATGTAAACGGTTGCAAAACGACTACTGCCACCTGCCGTGTAAACCGGCAAAGACGGCTTTGCAAGTCGTATCCGCTACGTCACTTCCTCCCCGCCTGTCATCTCCTTTCTCACAAGAAGCGGCATGGCGGAAACGGGAGCTCTTCGCAATCGGCAGAGGTGCATTAGCAATAAAGACCGAGAAAACGAATTTCATGCTGCGTATCATCCTGGAAATGAATATTGAATCACAGCTTGACTACAAACCGTCGAATGTTTGTTGTCGGACTTGAAGAGGGCGCTTCTATCGGATAAGTCGCCTGGAGTGTGGGATTCTTCCTGTCGCCCCGGCCTCCCACATGTAAACGAGTATAGAAGTCGACTGGGCGAGAAAAGTCGACTAACACGCTTAGTCGATCTATATGTGCACGTAAACGCGGCTAATGAAGTACTTGCTGTAGTTCACAAGGTTCCCACCAGGAACACTGCAGTCGAGCCTTTCAGCTATCGGTTAACTACAGCAAAGAAATATGACGTTGCCGTGATATGTACAACCGGGGCTAATAGGAACAGATGTCTGCTAGGCCAGTAGATTTCTAAGCCGATCCTGTGTCGCGACGATATACTGCATCCACTGTAGCCGCTGGTGCAGCACGAGTAGAGGTTATTTGTGCAACTGGTGGTGTAGTAAGAGAATGTTTATCGCTGTACCGCGTAGCCCCATGAATGGGGCCATTCGGCACCAAATCGCGCGGTCGCCTTCCCTGTGGCTGGCTTCCTCCTTGGTTTTTGCCTTCTTTTCGGACTTTCTTGTAGAGAACATGAAAACATTTAAGAAAACAGGCGTTGTACAGAACAAGCGCGAGAGTTCGACACGCTTGAACCCACAAGCAGCACAATGTACTGAAAGACGAGTGCAATAGGGGTGGACTGTATGTGTCTTATCGACGTTCTTTAGTTTCGCGAGTCTGTTCAAGGCCTTCCACCTACCTGTCCACCCCTCCCAAGCAGCACAATGTACTGAAAGTCGAGTGCAATAGGGGTGGATGGTATGTGTCTTATCAATGTTCTGTCCTTTCACGAGTATGTTCAAGGCCTTCCACCTACCCGTCCACCCCTATTGCACTCGACTTTCAGTACATTGTGCTGCTTGGGCTATTGCACCCGACTTTCAGTACATTTTGCTGCTTGGGAAACGGTTCATTTAGCCTCATTTCTGCTCTTTGCTCTCTGACAATAGTCTGCAATCACCTGAACTTTATCGCGACGCAAACTTCCCAACCAAATTATCTCCGTGAACTTCGACGTTGACACACGTACAATCATCCGATAACACGCGACAAACAAAAACCACCTCGCCGCTTCCACACCGCATCCAGTGCTGCGACGCAGGTCTGAACTGAACAAACCCCGGTTCATTAACGCAGTGCGCACTTGTGCAGTACAACACTAATTATCTCCCCCACGCGTAACAGTGTAAGGCCTTTACAGTTACTGTTTTATATTACTTTTTTTTTTTTTTTCACTCTAGCGCCTTAATCAACTTAGAACAACTCGGGCTTTCCGCCACAGTGCAGGTCCCGCGGAATGTTACGAGATCGGCCCGCTTTCAAAGCGGTTTCTCGCTGCGCTTTGGGCCCGCAGTGGGAAAGAGAGAGGAGGATAGTTCCCCTCGGAATGTTAAAGGACACAAAGGATTTCACTAACGGTGCCCGTGCATTGTCCGTCGCGTGCGATGAATGACCCACCAGAAAGGACGAGGTGAATGTCATTTACGGCGCAGAAATAGTGGATGGTGGTGTTGATGATGACGATGGAGGTTGGGCACTTTGTGGGAAGCAAACGCTCTGGGCCATAAAATACGATTAACGCGTTGTCGTCTAAAGATACGGGGATTTGTGTGGTATAGTATATACAGGGCACGGAAACTTGCTCGGTGTCGATATAAACATATCCCCTCTTCCCTTGGCGTCGACAAGTACTTGTAGAAAAAAAAAACGAAAAAAAAAACTCATTTCTGTTTGAAGGATGTGGGGTTCGAGTAGGGTTGCCACCTTTCGTAGTGAAAAATACCGGCTGAGGGAGAGGAGGTCGAATAGAGGGAAAGAAGGAAATGTTCACGAGAAAGGGGAAAGTAGGTGAGGGGTGGACACAGAGAGAGAGAGAGAAAGAACGAGCGTACTGGCTCAAGACAACAATGATAATACTAATGAATAATTAAGAAAACGACTGGTGACTACGGAGTTGGATCTGTGTTCCAGATTTATTCAAGCTGCAGTGGAATGTTGAAAGGAAAACCCCGTAAAAGCCCCTATGAAAGGTGTTGAGCCACAAATACCGACAAAAGGCTGCCGGTATCACCTTCCTAGCGGCAACCGGCAGAGAGAGCAAATAACCGGCCGTGCCGGTATAATACCGGCCTGGTGGCAACCCTAGGTTCGAGCCCTACTGCTGGCGCCTTTCCAGTAAATGTCATTCCTTAACCGAAATTTAAAAACATGACTGCATGTACTTAACAGTTGGATTTGACAATGAAAAGATGGCTTGGTATGATTAAAGTATGAAGTTTAATATGATTTTAATCCGATAGAGGGGGGAGGGGCAGGGGGCGGCTTCCCCCAATTAATGAACTCATGCTGTATGGTGTTTCGCCCCCTCTTCGTGGACAACCTGGTATTCCGTCTTATCAGGCACATTTCACCAGAACTTGCACGTTCACTTGTATGAACGTTGCTTGCAGCGTTCTTTTTTTTTCTTTTTCTTTTTTCAGTATAGCATCGAAGACATCTTATTTCGCATGAACATGTACACCAGTACCTGCGCTTGCCCCCCTGACACAAAACACATTCATTAATTTAAATATGTGTGTATCTATGATTCACATAAAGATAAAGATGTTCACTAGTAATTTCTTCGCAGCCTGTTGGAAATGCCTCACGCTTTCTTTTAATAGTTTAATCAAAAAGAATGGAACGGAAGTCCCACGTGTTGAAACATCGCACGAGTTTCCTGATCAACTCTGTCACCACTATTTTATCGTAATATTAATCTTGGTAATACAGAACGGGGAACCGGCATTTCTTTGTCATGTTGACATGGATGCATCTTCAGACCTCAGGTAAAGTAAACAATATCACCGTACTAATGCAACGTAAACAAGCATCCACTATGGATGTTCTCTGGGAGAGAAAGCTTCTGTCTGATGCAGCACACGTATATCAACGAATGACTGGCAAAAGATAAAAATATCACAACAATTTGTATGTGAATACTAAGAGGAGCGCAGGAAAAGAATACTTCACTTTGCCAGAGCATCTCTTCCAGCGCTGAGATGTTCACCGCACAGCATATGGCATGTTAAATTACTTGCATATGTATGGTGTACAAGGTGTCAGACATATACGCATGTGTGCCAGACGCTTTCAGACATATGTCGGCACAGTTCCCCTAGAAGTCGGCCCAGGACGCACATTTCCCCAGGGCGTCAGTCGTGACGTTGCATACATACGTGAGGCTGACAACGGCAAGCCCTTTCACCATCACCATCACCACCACCACCACCACCACCATGTGTGCCAACGGTTTTCAAAATATGTATTGTTGACGTATACCGTTGACACACAGTAACAGAGCTCTGCGAACATCAGGCTCAGAGCTAACGTCATATGAGCATGTTTTGTGGTCACCACACCAAACCGAGAATTGTTAGTTCTCTTGAGCTATTGCAAATGACAATGTGAACATTAACTTGTGCATTCCAATTTTTAATGATTACTTGTGTCCAGTGATGGCCAGTAGTTAACTACATGTAGTTAAACTACCTGATTGTAGTTAAAAAGTAGTTATCAACTACTTGCAGAAATGTAGAGTGCAAACTACTAGTTAAACTACTATTTCGAGTAGTTAACTACAGTAGTTAGGTTGCTGCAGGCGCCAACTACTTCCGAATTTGCCGCAAGTTTTACGGCACGATTGTGCTTCCGACTTTTACCTTAAGCTACTTGTTTGATGAGAACGGAGGTGCAGAGCAATCGTGCCGTGCATGTATACTAAATCTGCACTTTTATCACTGCTTGTGATTCATATTTAGGTGTCCAAAAACACTATAGAATGGGATTGGTGTTGATGGACAACGTTAAATAGTTAGAGATGTAGTTAAAATACGTTGCAGAGTAGTTAAAGAAGTAGTTTTAACTACCTCCCCTGAAAAGTAGTTGAACTACTAGTTAAACTACTCCATCGCGAAGTAGTTAGTAGTTATAGTTAAATTACTGTAGAAGTAGTTAGTGGCCATCACTGCTTGTGTCTCAAAGTTCCGACAACAGGTATCTAATTCCTAAAGACACTATACACTTACAATGGAGCTGTCGTTCCCTTGCAAGAGTCACGTGTGTAAATACTACATGACTACCGGAGGAGAAACGCAAACATGGTAATGCCTTACAGACTACTAATCCACATTCGAAAAGACATGCTATGTCACTGTTCTTAGCAACTCATCCTTGCCTTGCCTTCTTAGATTCTGAAATGCCTGCTTTGTTCACTCGTTCGCTTTTTCCTTACTTCTCTGAGTTGAAGTGCACAGTATGGGATGAGCAGCAGACAAAACTCATTCCGCTTTTATGAAACGTGTCAATTTGTGCGTATTATAAACTGAAACAGATGAACATAATTCGGCCGACACCGCATTCCCTAGGCTCGGTTTGCTCGGCAGATCACCTTTCGTCCGCCATCTTGGAAGTTCGGGGCGCCACCTGTAGTTCATTGGAATCGCGAATAGAGTTTGTGTCTCTATTTGACTCCTTTATTTTTTTTTTTCTGCATAACCGCACTTCAGCTTGCCCACCTCCCTTGTGGTGAGTGACTTCTGACGTCTCAAATCCGATAACCGGTGGATGCAGTCTATAAGTTCACTGACCAATCAGCTTCAACTGGCTTCGAATCCCTCCAATATGTGGCTGTACTGAGTGTATGTTTTCCCAGTGTTTTTCCCCAAACGTTATGAGGCCAATGTCGGCGCAGTGCCCTATGAAGCCGGCCCAAGATGCACGATTCCTCCGTGCAACATGACGTCTCATCAGCAGGTAGGTCGCTCGGCAAGAAGACACCACCAATCTTCCTCATTCACGAGTGTGGCCTCCATCATGCTCATTCAGCATTCGTCACCACTGCTATATAAGTTGATAAGTAAATTTAAGTAATTTAATAATAGTTAAATTCGACGTCCACATAATACTATTCGGTTGTGACGGAGTGAGTGAGTATAGAAAGAAGAAAAACACGGAGTAACTGGCACCGCCAACGTGGAAGCCGGCTTCTCCATACAGCGTGAACAGGCTCTCAGACACGCAGCACTGTACACCTCAGTCTGTCACGTACGTGTCAGTCGTACACGACAGACAGACAGACAGCATACCCTCAGGTACGACGAGTCACATAGAGTCCCAGCAGCAGTCACAAAAAAACAGAGAAAGAAACAAACAAAAAATTCAGTGGCAATTTAGCGGTATATGCGGGAGAAATGCGTTAACATTAAGCGCCTTTTCCTGTCCATACTTTACTTCCGGGTATCCACTTCCGCTCTATAACCAACTTCCGGTTGGCCACTTCCTGTCCATACTTTACTTCCGGGTATCCACTTCCTGTCTATACCCAACTTCCGGTTGGCCACTTCCGGTCCATACTTTACTTCCGCGTTCCCACTTCTGCTCTATACCCAACTTCTGGTTGGCCACTTCCTGTCCATACTTTACTTCCGGGTATCCACTTCCTGTCTATACCCAACTTCCGGTTGGCCACTTCCGGTCCATACTTTACTTCCGCGTTCCCACTTCCGCTCTATAACCAACTTCCGGTTGTCCACTTCCGGTCTATACTTGACTTCCGGTTCGACACTTTCAATCACTGTATGCAAGTCCATTTAATCAACCGTTAATTAGCCTGAATTACTTTCTCCCGCAGAGGTAATCTTGAATTTCATTTAATTCTCTTTAATTACTCTCAATTTCCATTTAATTACATTAATTACCTCCGGTAACCTGCAGTTACCGTCGGTAAGCTTTAATTTTATTTAATCTTTCTCTTAACTACATATACTATATCTTACATTCGCTGCCCTTAAACTCGACTTTCTTGCTTTAATTACTCTTACTCTTAATTACCTTCAACTGTTTCAATTTCAAGTCGTTTATACCCTCTTATATCCCCTTTACATCTCCACTTATATACTACCTCTGCCTCGGTGAGGCTTCTCCATCTCGTACACAGACACCACCACACCATACATAGTACATACAGCTTTTCCATTTTGACACTCCTAATTCTAACGCATTAAAAAAAGAGAGAGATGAAAGAGAAAGAAACAGGGAAGCAACGGAAACAGAAGCACAAAAGTCAAAACTTATCGTCATCATCAATTGAACCTCTGTATGCAATAAGGGGATAGGTCGGATTATCCCGTTTTTAGTGTTTTTGTTGCAATGGACATCTACCTGTACCATTATGTACCTGCCAAAGAAAATTTAGGACCGTATTGCAATTTATTGACTCACCACAGGTATAGGTAAGAAACGGCAAATGCATGTGTGTCAATGGGATGGATAACCAGATCAGGCCCCTTTTCTACACATGCGTAGAAATGGTGTAGCTTAAATTTTGCTTGGGTGCAGAAATTAACCTGGACTTCCGCTCGAAAAACATGTTCTTCCTACCTCACGTGACAGTACGTCAGCAGTGCTACAGAGCGTTGTAATCGGGAAAAGGTGCGCACTATATACTAATAAGTTCTGTTTTGCTGGTCATACAGAACATTATTTTCAAGATTGTGCTCGTTTAGCAGCACGATAATCACGATCTAGGCTGCTCCACTGCACAAAAGTAACTTCGGCCATCCTGCCGTCACCATGAAAGTCCGACTCGTGAAAAGTGTTTTTTTTTTTTTTTTCCTGCACGAAAGCCCTGTGCGTGCGGTGTTATATACAGGGTGTCCCAGAAAACGTGTCATTGAATTATAATAAATAAACTACACCACCTAGAGTCATGCGGTCAATGGCATTTGTTCTTACTGGGTTTTTGCCACCTCCTCATGTGAATGTCGTGTAACGTAAGTTTAATTATGTAAATTTTTGCGAGCTTAAGTCGGAAATTTGCCTAGAGGTCACTTTTTTACCCCACCAATGTGAAGAGCGTGTCTGATTTAGTCAATTTAATGATAATTGACAGGGATATTCAGGAGCTATCCCATCGGAGAAAATAGCCGAACATCATGCTCCACGGAGGTCGCACAGAATTGCGCACGATGAATTTTTCAGCGCAATCTTTGTCAGTCCGACGAAAGGAGGTTGGAAACCCAGCCCTCCCCGACATCCCAGAAAGCGATAAAACAGGCACGGCTTATCACGTCCGACTTTCGCTGGGATAATGCTTTCCCTCTCCCAATTTTAGGAACTGTTACTTTTTCTACTATCACTCTGTGGGCCGGCTTCGGAACCTCCTTTCGTCGCACTGAGAGCGATTGCGCTCACAAAGTCATCGCGCGTTATGGTCCAGTGCCCCGAAAAGCATGATATTCGGCTATTTTTTCCGATGGGATAGCTCGTGAATATCACTGTCAATTATCATGAATTTGAGTGAATTCGGCACGCTCTTCATATTGGTGGGGTAAAAAAGTGACCTTTACTTGGCAAATTTCCGAGTTGAGTTCGCAAATATTTACATAATTAAACTTGGAGTACATGACATTCACGTTAGGAGGTGGCAAAAACCTAATAAGAACAAATGCTGTTGACCGCATGATTCTACGTGGCGTAGTTTTTTTTATTATAATTCAATGACACGTTTTCTGGGACACCCTGTAGAGTAGACAGACGCATATATGTTACACATTTTGCATTTGCGTTATTCGAGGAAACTAATCGGTAATTACTTTACCAAATATTCACTCGCAGTTTTCTCGGTTTGGGATTTTTCGACTTATCCCCTTATTGCATAAAGAGACCCAATTTCACGCAGGAACGAGACCAAGGCAACGCAGCGCAAACTGGCTTTGATGCCGGCCGGAAGTGGTGGTTGCGGTGTGCTATTTCCGTGCGATCTGCCTGCCGGCGTGGCGGCATGTTGCTCGGGGTTTGATTGTGCGTCCTGGGCAGACTTCACGGGGAATTATGCCGACATTTGTGTTAGAGCGTCCGGTAAAAACACCCACACGCCCCCCCCCCCCCCCCCCCGCAGCCGGCGCCCATATTCGAACCCGGGTAACCTGCAAGTCGCGTCGCGAAATGCCATTAATATTCGAAGAACCCAGCCTGCTATATTCCGACCTTCAATAACTCCGAAGATACCTTGCCGTACAATTTGCCTACGCAACGAGAAGAAGAAGAAGAAAACCGCTCGCCGCCGGCAAAAGGAAGAACAGATGTTGTTCCGTATTTGCCATGCCTCATTGGAGACGCGTCGCGGTATAAATTAATAACGCGCAAATCAATATCCGCCACGGGCCGCGGCTCACAAAATGTCAGCGTATGCGAAACGTAATAATAATAAGAAGCAACGGCGTCGAGAAGTCCTCCCAAAGAGATATTACATTTCGAAATTACGCCGTTTCAATTATTCCACACACACACACACACGGAGACCGTGTTCGCGGAATATTCTCTTCTTTAAAAAAATAGATACAGGATGTCTTTTTCTTTTTTAGCTGCCACACTTTTTTTTTTGTATTCCGTGTTAGCACCGCGAAGCAACTGTCGCTATGAGCGGCGTACAGATGGGGACAGATGGAGAGAGGACAGCAGGAAGGAGTGGTGGGAACAGGGGGAGTTAGTATGCGTCCTGGGCAGACTTCAAGAGGGGAACTGTGCCGACATTCGCCTGCAACAGATTTTTTTTACTAAAAATCTACGAGAGTCCCAGATATGCCGTTTGGGCGTCTAACATACCTGGCCTGGCGGACATCTTTGCTATGACTAATTAACTAAAATCCGAGAATGACCTTATTAATTAAAGAGTTCTAAAGAGAAAAAAAAAAACCTGAGATGGCAGGATTAAAGACCGTCGCAGTCAAAAGCTATTCCAGCTGTCAGCGATTTCGATAGGTTTCTGTGCTTCAAGAGACGAACAGTTCTTTTCTTTTCCTTCTTTTTTTTTTATGCAAATGAGCCGAAATCGAAAAAAGCGCGCCTCAAGAGCGCATCGTCTACGCCGACGGAGGCTTATCAGGGTCGGAAAGCGGTTACCTCGCCAGCAGATCGGCACCTACTCCAATCAGCATTCGTCGCTCCAAACCATGTGGTCCTGTGACGTCGAATGAGCGCTGCGCTCCCTGCGTTCCCAGTCGCCGCGGTTTCGGTTTCGGCTCATTTGCATATCGAAATGCGGTGGATGGATATTTTAACGCACGTGCGTGTTTCAGGATTTGCTAGACGTGGAATGGCTTTCGACGAGGACAGTATCTCGCTTTTGCCCGGAATCCCCTAATTAAAGAGTTAATTAATGAATTTTACGTAATTAGTCATCTTGTAGTTGCATACTTTCTTCGAGAGGGCCTGACCGTACAACTCAATTGCAAAAAAAAAAAAAAAACGACATCTGTCCCGCTCTCATAGATTTTTATTACAAATCTGTAGCACCTAAAAAAAAAGACACACTGTATATATTTTTGCGAAATCTAGCGACAAGCGTTCCGTCCGAGAATAGAACAGTCTTCGCTTTCAGGCACGCGAAAAAAAAAAACATAGTATAACGTTGCATTGGTTTGTGATTGCGAGCACGATGTGTAATGGAAGCTTGGTGAATCCCCCATGATGTTTTCTCAGAAACGCAGCACGCGTATGCTTTCGGGCCGTGTTTCTCCTCTTTTGTAGTTCAAAAACACTACATATTTACTTTCGTAGTTTACCCTTTTACTTTTATTGTTTCATTGATGTATTTGGAGAGCATGCGAATCGGGGGATATGAGTGCACGTGCGATTTCATGGCTATATATGTACATTTTTACGTATTAGAGTGTGAGCTTTTGCGCGCAAGACGCACGTGCACGAAAAAGTACTGAAGTACAGGGTGTATGCTATAAAAGGTCAGTGACATTTTCGCGCGTGACACTATATCTATTTGAGAGACGGACTTGTGCTGCCATACAGTGAATCACTTATGCCAGAGAAACCTACGAAAAAATTGTGGTTACCATTCACTGCGTAATAAAATAAACATGGCCACGGAAACTTTCATCTTCATGTGTTTCCTATGCGCAATACCGATGGATGGAGGTGAAAGTTTATATGGTCATATTTATTTTGTTACACAGTGCTAGGTAACCACAATCGTTTCGTAGGTTCCTCTAGCATAAATTATTCACTTTGAGGCAGAGGAAGTCTTTTCGTGATAGAGGTATAGCATCAAGGAGGTATCACTTCTTGCACGAAAATGTCACTGACCTTTTATAGCATACACCCTGTACAATTACTGAATTAAAAGTGCACTTATTGAAGACGACGGACGAAGTGATAATCTTAATTAAGTAATTAGTAAGTATTAAGTGATATAATGAAGTTTATCTGTGGGACAAAGATACACTGATCCGGTCGCATATTATATGTGTCCACCCAATTTGCCTTAGTTTATAACCACAATATCATGCCTGAAAGATTATGGTCTTTAAACTAGTTCACCATTTTCCTTCCACATGTCCTTAAAATTCACGTCCTCGCGTGAAACGAGGACAACGTAGATGCAATAAGAAGAAAGCACCTAAAAACAGTAACAAAAGACACTAAAATACATCACTACTGAAAACTATTGCTCACATACGGTTGCTTTCATAAGGTTTAACTCCCAATCGTGATATATGAGATTCGCGGACCTCTGGTGACACGATTTCTGATACAATCAAACTAGTAGCAAACTAGTAGCTATAGTAGTCCTGAGCTACCGCCATCTTTGCCGGGAACGAAAATAAAGGGGGGGGGGAGAACTGGAGTATCTCCCATAAAAATACACCAAGAACGTATAATACAGTAGAATGTGGGAAATAGTAACACACTAAAGCTCAACGATCCATTGCTTATTTATTTTCTATCAAAATCAAAGCGTAAATAATGCACCACTAGAAAATGTTGTCCACCAAGTGAAACACAAGAAACAAGAAAGAACAACACCACACACGTTCATTCTCTTTTTTTTTTTATATCTTGCTCTCTAATAGAAAGACGAAACAAATATTATATCCTCGTCCGCAGTAACGAAGGACACTAACGCCCTCGCAATGGAATCGTTTCGAATTGTCGGTTCTGAAATAACACACTTTGTAAACGGGAGAATTTTTTTTCTTCTTCTTCTTCTTGCTTCCGACGGAAAAGGAAGTCATTTTCGGGCAATTGAGCGCCGCACTTCTAGAAAAACTCTCATCCCTTTCGTCCCACTCGATTTTTATTTCATCTTCTTTTAATTTCCTTCCGAGCGAACTGCGGTTCTTTTCTAAAAACGGTTCGTTCCGTGTTGAATGTCCACACAGCAAATTGGCAGGCAAACCTGTAAAGGGTGCTTTCCCCGCACTGAGTGTGTCGACGCGGGAAAGCCGACTTTAGAGATTGAAAGGCCGCTCTAGAAGACGGGTTTCACCTGACAGGTAGTTGGAGTCATATCTCAGTGTTTGCTCAGTATTCCGAGAAAAATCCAACGCAGCGCAAAGGAATGTTGTTAATGGCATCCTGGAAGCATCAAGTGCTTGCGACATCTCGACGGGGGTTTAATACGAGACTTTAAAAATTTCGATTTAAAAAAAAAACGTGCCGGGGAACAAACAAAGAAAGACGACACACAACACACAGCACAGACTGGTGAACACGATTTTATTGACAACGACCGATTATCGATTTTAAAGTAAATCAATTTATCGACTTTAAACTATGAACTACCGACCAGCCCAATTTTTAACCCTTTTCTAATACGAGCAATTTTTCGTTTTTATTCAGTATTTGGTTCTGCAAGAAATGTAGGGCAAGGAACACCCAGAAAACTCTCTCCCTAGAAGTATCTCTAAAGGAGCCCATTGGCCCTTTCAAAATGCAACCACTGTGCCAGAGTACTACAGTTACAGGAGGGACTGCTAACAATCCGTTAGCCGAGTAGGTTAATTATGTTAAACGGGTAGCGACACACATGCGGTTCATTACATCATGAACACATTGAATTGAATTGAATTGAAACTTTATTTTACATTGTATAGCACATTAGAGTATCGAGGAAAAACAAGAATTATGTTTCTACTTGTCGTAACTTGGCGAGATATAATCCCTCGAACACGCGTAATCGTCAAGAGCGCTGACATAAGAGCTCCGGCCATTCCCATTGGTAGTCGTTGGCACGTGACACATTCCTCACGCTTCCTCATTGGCGGAGACGCCTGCCGTGACGTCACAGCCGCATGAGTATCGGTATTTGTGGTACACGCGTCAGTTACTGTAAAACTTGGAATGCAGTACATTTATCCGGAAAAACTTGAGGCGAAGTGACGATGGTGGTGGTGGTGGAGGTGGTGGTGATATGGTGGTGGTGCGGTGTGGTGTTGTGAGGTGTAGCTATCCCTTTAATTAACTGCTGAATTTATGAGAATAATATGACTTATATACGTGAAATCTCCAGCCTCATTCACAGTATTCGTTCCACTGTAAAATTGCGAGTGTCAGAATCAAAATGGGTTGCTGTCACTGTTGTTGGCGAAAGTGCGGCTACAGGAGCTCGCAAGAAAAGAGATATCATATTGTTCGCCTTGGGACCAGACGCGTTGTATCTTTCGCACTTTCTGCTCAGCTCTATAAAGCCAGAAAGAGCTCTCCCACGAGGGATTCAGAAATGGAGATTTTTTTCGGATAATTTTTCGGAGGTTTCGGATTCCTCGGCGGCCATGCATACCGTGAGCACTCTAACCCACCGCTATCTTGCTGCTTAATTAACTATCATGTCTACGCTCAGGCTTAGTAAGAGCTTTGAGAGCTTGTGTGAACGCATATTCAGTCTTCTTCTTTATATGTGTTGAGACTGGGCTGAGAGTATGCGCTACTCTTAGTGCCGCTCAGAGTCAACCACCATGTATGTCCGTCCGTGGCTTTGTAGGGTCACGTGACACCACGTGACCTATCTACAGACCGTGTTTGCGGTACGACGAAATTGTGTAACCACAGCAGTAACAATGCAAAAAAAGGTCGTTAAAAGTTTTTTTTTTTTAACTTTATAGCATTTGAAAAAGAGACGAGACGATGGCAATATCAAGCTACAAGCGTTTGGCACAATTCCCAAGGACGCGGCCATTGTTTTAGAACACGTATCTGTAGTGAAACTATAGATTAATTGGGGGTGGGGAATATGTTTATTGGAAAAAAAAAAGAAAGGGAGGCAGGGAGGGATATTAATTGGCAAATCCGATTGATACGCAGAAAGAGGGACTTGTATTAAGGTTTGCTCAGTTTTGGACTCTTTATACTACTAATTGTATTATGGTTGTAACTTGTATACTATACTGTACTGTAGAGTTGTACTGTATTGTATTTCTACTATAAGTATCGTACACTTAGTAATCAATCAGGTATCAATATAAATCGAATCAATATAAATGCTAATCAGTGTAAGATGGTGGTGATGGCGGTGACTGGACTGATTGCCGTACAGTCGGCCACGCTTAGGCGGGCAACGTCACGACTATCGCGGGAGGGGGGGGGGATTTTGTGCGTTCTGGGCCGACTTCATAGCGAACTGTGCCGACATTTGTCTTAAAGCGTCTAATGAAAACTCAGAGAAAACGGTCATACAGCACAGCCCGCTCTCGGATTCGACAATGATAGTAAACGTCTCCCTGTCTGTAAACAAATGACGTCATACTGTTCGACAGCGCCACCAATCTGGTAGAGTTGAACTATACTCGAACAAGGTCGCGCCCCAAAGCCACGCTGTTTATGAGATTACGATGGTACCTGAAAGGGCCGCGACATTCGGTCCTACTTTTCTTTCAATAGGAGGCAGGTAACAAGTGCCCATTCATGGAACCCAGCCCAACCCCTTCCGATTTGTTTCGGTTTCAGTCTGTCTATACCAACGTCACGACGTCTCGAATAGAGGTCTATTACGATGCCGCAGCGCGATACCAAAACGCGTAAGAGTTCACATGAGCGCACACTATACAGTGAACCCTCGTTAATATGACCCCCGATAATCTGACATACGCACTTTACGACCATACTCCTCGGGAACAATGCAGTGAAACCTCTGCAAATCCCCCGTTAATATGACAATTCCGCATTATGACCAAAATTTTCGGGAACGACCATGGTCATAATAACGAGGGTTCACTGTAGTGAGTTAGTTAGTTAGTTAGGTTAGAAGATAAAAAAATAACTAAAGCCCGCAAATTTTAGCACCCAACTCACACCACAACTTTCATATCCACATACCATTTTATTTATTTTTTTTTAATCTCCAAGTTTCGAAAAATATCCTCCCTTCCGCAGAAGCGCATTTCACAGGCAGAATGCACTCGACCCAAAAAAAAGCGGGAATAGCAAGTCGGCTGCTGGAGCCAGGCTAACCTTTCCCCTCTTCCGTGTTTTCGTTTTGTTTTGCAATAAACCTATATTCCCCCCCCCCCCAAAAAAAAAAAACGAAGAGCATGCTCGCTCCGTGTATGAGCCTCTCGTAAGCTGGGCTATGTCAAAAATGTCGATACAAACTACTTTTGAAGTTCCCAGAGCGGCGACGACGAGGCCCCGCGGAATAGGCATTTTGAACGTAAATAATAGCCCCGTATACGCGACAGACGACAATTCCAGGAAGGCATCATCGAAGCCGTGGATTCCGATTGCTCCGAACAGCCATCGGAAATAATTGCCTACCGTTAATTAAGTCCGTCGTTTCCATCCCGACCACGCGGGAATGGCTACTCCAAAATGCCATCCCACCTGCTCATAAACGGGGGATATTGTGTGTTCGTGTCGAGTAGTATACAACTGGGGGCCGCACAGGGACATTCTTTTCGAGATTTATGGAAGTAGGAGGATGTTGATTTGAAAGGCTGCGTTCGGGTGTTTGCGACAGCGTTTTCCACGAAGTTGAGATAAGCGTGATGAAAGTTTGTGGCTCGTACGCGGCGTGCTTAACCACCAAGGCTGATGATAATGGAGAATGTTAGAATAGGGGACCCAAGGCGCTTTGCGGTCCCTAAAGGAACAGCGTCGTCGCCACTGCGCATCTACCAGAGCGCGAGTTGCGCTTTGCGCGTGTGTATGCTATTTTATTAAAGTTTCTCGAAAATGGCGCGGGGCAAAAAAAAAAAGATAAAAAATAGCTTCCATCGTTCTCGCAAGACCCAGCGCGAGTGTCTTGTCTCGAAAC